>NC_039366.1:172313813-172383294 GCF_003573695.1 Papaver somniferum
GGTCGAAGCAGGCACAGCCGGCCCCAAGCAAAGCCGGCATGCGGCGGGTCCCACTTGATCAGGCACAACCAACCCCAAATTGGTCGAAGCAGGCACATCCGGCCCCAAGCAAAGCCGGCATGCGGCGGGTCCCGCTTGATCAGGCACAACCAGTCCAGATTGGTCGAAGCAGGCACAGCCGGCCCCAAGCAAAGCAGGCACGCGACGGGTCCCACGTTCGAGCAAGGCAGGCATAACAAGCCCACGTTCGAGCAAGGCAGGCATAACAAGCCCACGTTCGAGCAAGCAGGCGCATGATGAGTCCCACGATCGAGCGAAGCAGGCGCAACAGTCCGTTAAGCAGGCACATCAGCCCCACGCTCGAGCGGAGCAATCACAAAGCAGGCTCTCGACCGAAGCAGGCATAGCAAGGTCGATCGAAGCAGGCAAGACCGATATCATGCTAGGGGAACGCTCGCCTGGACGCCTCTTGAACGTGACATGCTCCAAGGACAGGACGACTCGTCTCTCCTGGTAACATCTAGCTTTGTCTCATAAGTTTTATCTGTATATATATGTCACCATCTAATACCTACCCACAATAGTGTAACCATTATGTGCTAGGCAGGGGACTTAATGTTGATGGTGGATTTTCATTTAAAGATAAAATTGTAAAAGCCAAAATTATGCGTTGATATCCTGCAAAGGATAAAGCCACTGATAAAATGATGAATACTTCTTCACTTCGCTAATTTACTTAGAATGGAGCATGTAGCAACAATCCCATGTACCCTATGAATTTATGGCATCATGACCGGCCTTTTATTTCCTGTGTTGTTCCCACTGAACTCTCATTATTAGTGCGGCATGACGACTGAGTGTTACTCTAAGCAGAGTAACACGAATCTCCAAGTGTCACTAATGATGCATGCACGAAATACATGTACAAGCTACAACTCTCGGTGTGTTATACTAGCCCGATTAAGCATATTTGAATCTGGACTGTCCATCTCAGTCCCAGAAATAATCACGACCATGCAAGTTGGCCGCATGATTTAACCAGCCTAGACGATCCTTAGCAGGAGCAGGCTACCACCTTAATGACCACCAGTGGGCCCGCTTATGCCCTGGTTGGTCGAATACCTACCATGCCTCCCAAACTACCACCGAACACCAGCCTGAAGTTGGACGTCCAGGATGGTATGGAGCGGCTTGGAGGAGTCGTACGAACAAAGGCCGCCTACGGCAGTCTCAAATTCATCACGTCCGTCCAACTTCACCGGCATAGTTGGACGGCGTAGATCGTCCCATGGACGGTTGGACAAGCGTTGTCATGCACACAGGCGGTCCGCCTTCACGCCTGCATAATCGATCCTCCCCTTACCTAGCCACATAACCATGTACGGTTTACCGAAGTTGGGCCGGCGTGAAAGCTTAAAGGGTCGCAGGAAATTTCACTAAAGGTCCCAAATTGATCACGACCATCCAATTTCACCGGCATGATTGGATGGCTTAGATCGGACCCATAGCCACCAGACAGGTATTGGTGCGTTCACCACCGGTCCAACGTGGGGCCCACATAGTCGGCCTCCCCAAAGGAGAAGCGTGGCTTGCCAATTCGTCCATCCAAAGCAGCGTGGACGTGAAACCCTAATTAGGGTTTGCGGCACATCACATGTGTCGCAAATCAGTCTCAACCATCCATCTTCGCAGGTATAGACGAGGGTGTAGATGTAGATTCAAAGGGCCCAGAGCATGTCAACACAATCACCGTGGGCCCGCCTACATACATGACTAATCGGTCAAGACCAACTATGGTTGGTCGTCTCGATTCGTGCGCCCAAACTAGGCATGGCCGCGCGTTTTCAATAGCAAATCGATCTCGACCACTCAACTTTGCAGGACAAATTGAGTGGCTTAGATCACATCTTCAGGGGACAGTGAGGTACGAACGTGTACACTATCTTGCCGACTGCCGCCTGACTGGTCGGCCAAGAATGACCATGGTTGGTCGTCTCGAAACGCACGCCCGAAGTAGGCACGACGTGCGGTCTTAAATTCCTTTGCGGCATGGGATTTCTGTCGCAAATAAATCTCAACCACTCCTCTTTTCCAGACAACTTGAGTGGCTTAGATCGCAACTCCATGAGACAGTGAGGTACATACACCTACATCACCATGCCGTCTACACGCATGCCCAATTAGCCCTGCCAAAAACGTGTCCCATGCTTGGATTCGACCAAGCTAAATGTTGGTGTTCGAGCACCTCCTAAACCTTAATCCGACGGTCGCAAATGTGGGTTGCAAGCCATCTCGTCCGTCCAACTTCACCAGCCTGGACGGACAGCCTAAGACAGGAGTTAGGCGACCAGTGAGGTATCACCACGATCACCGTCCGCCACTCTTCCACACAGAATGATCGGCCAAGTCAGGGCTTACCTGTACAGCCTCCAAACGACACTCGAAGATGGATGGACGTGATTCTATTTTACGCGACTTACTCCGTTAAGTCTTAAAACAGTGATGTTTCATACACGCTGAATATATTTGATGCATTACATACATAGAATGCACACGATATTTCACAAATATCGACTTCCTAAATAATTAGTTATTTAATCTAGCATCACAAGATGCTTTCTTTGGGTCCCACGATCCACACTCGAGACATTAATCATGTCACAAACTGGGGGATATATACTGGGGTATTGGTTTGGCGGTTTACAACGTGCAGCGCACAACGCACCATCACAAGAACGTGTTAGGAAGACATGGACGGTTAGTGATGATGGAAAAGTGGGCAAGACTGATCGTGTGACACTAACACATGCAACTCCACTACTCCATCACTCCACTTCCTCCATTTCCCACGAGAGACGTGGGTAAGGCACAATGACTTGTATAAATAGGTTCTCCTCCCTATTTCCAAACAAGACAACGAAACAGAAACCAAGTGTTGATACAACCGTATCCAAACACCAGAACTGATAGCTTACATTCTGCAAGCCAGTTCAGCTTTCTGATACAAGTCATACACAGCCAACACCTTCACAATCTCAACACCTTCTTCGATTCCCTCCCTAAGATCAACCCCATCTCCTTCACTTTGTGACCGAAGCAAGTCTGGAACGACCATTTATTGGTTTAGGCCAGAATTGTACAGATTGATTTCTCGAATAACAAGCACTCCCGTGCAGTGCATTTTTTTAGGTTTTTAGATTCATTTCTCATTCACACACCCCAAATTACCAAAACCGGCAGAAATAGTTTTCACCCATAAACAATTGTAAGAAGACAGCTTATACTAGGGGTGAGTTAGGGAGATTGGTTTATAAATCATCCATTAGAGACCTCTCTGGAAGAAGATTTGTGCTTAGTTGATATATGAAGGATTAGTTAGATTTTTGATCGAATGAACCTGTGATAGGTTGTACTGTAAGAAGACAGTTTATACTAGGGGTGAGTTAGTGAGAGTAGCTGATAAATTATCCATTGTATTCTTCTCTAGAAAGGAACAAGAACATAATTTGAATAAGTATTACCTTAGCATAGGATTAGGTGGTGGATTCAAATGCCCTAGTGCTCTCTAACCCTTGTTTACAATCTGCTTTACTATTTCAGTTACTTCCAAACATTCTAGTCGTATCGACACCCAAAAAAACGCCCCTTTTGGTTACTCTTTGTTCTAATCAGTATAGAAAGACCATAGCTTCAACTTATACCCACCTTGTCCCTGAGGATCGACCTGTATTTTCACCTTACACAATTGGCACTGTGCACTTGCAGTTATTGTAGGTACTCTTTCTAGACCTACCAAGTTTTTGGCGTCGCTGCCGGGGACTCAGCAGCGGTGTAGTTGCTTATTTGGTTCCGCTTTACTGATATTTAGTATATTGTTTGTATATATGTGTTAGAAGATTGCATCATGTTTTTACTGTTAGTTGTAATTTTAAATGTTTAGTTAACTGCATCATTGTTTTATCTCATGCCAGCATCACAGTCTTGTAAGGTAACTTAGTTCTGTATTTTCTGTTCATCTCATACTGTAGCTCTTAGTTTGCTGTAAGCATGCAGTTTTCATATCCTGTAACGTACATTCTCTTAGTAGTGTTAAAAGCTGTGAATCCATTGTTCTTTCTTCCATTAGCATAACTTAGATAGTGTTAGTTATCAAGCCATCTGTATATATAATCCCCATTGGTAGTAGCTGTAATTTTTAATCCTTCTTTTAGTTTACATGCACCACTGTCCTGTAGCATACCAGTTCTGTTTTCTGCCATATTTAGTATAACTTAATTGTTCAATCCATCTGTGTATAATTTTCATCTCCTTAGCGTTAGCTATAGTTGCTAAGTTTGTTTCAGTCTGTTTACTATCATTGTCATGTATCTAGTTTGAGTCTTTTGCATTCTGTAGTTTAGTCTGCATTTTAACATTAGATGTAGTTTCAGTATTTGTGTCATAGTCATTACTTCAGTGTTTCAAAGTTTACCATCTGTAGCTTTGTTGTAGCGTAGTTAGTTCATCTGTTCTTATAAGCTGCATCTCAGTATCCATTTTAGCTGTAGGTTTTGTTTATCAGTTTTATATGCATTCCCACATCACCTCAGTCATTTTCAATCAGTCCATTTGTTTATAATCTGCAACCCTGTGATCTATTCAGCTATATTTCTGCATCTTTGCTTATCTTCTCAGTCTTTTCTTTTTGCATTCTTGCATCTAGATTCAGTTTGGTTACCTGCATCAGTATCAGTATCTTGTTTTTACTCAATTTCATCTGTAATTAATCGTGTCATGTAACTGCCTGTAACTTTCTTTCAAGGTGCATTTAATCATTCAAAATCTGTAGCTTTTGTTTTGTAATTTCATATAAAGAACTGCATTTTGTACAACTATAATTCAACTATTCGTATAACAAGCTTTATCAGTTTACCCCTAGTTTGAACTTTCTTTACCTGTAAATAATCAGTCCATTCATTCTTGTATTCCGTCTGTGTTCCCTTGTTTTATCTCTACAACTCTGGGAACTAATAACTTTTTCTGAGCAAACAGGAACATGTTACACCTCTGTAAAAACCAAGGAAAAGAAGGAGAAAAAGGAGCAGAGTACAGCAGTTATTGTGGCTAAAACCGGTTGGTGTCATTCCTGAACCTCACTACACTCTATATATATGTATGAATGAAAACCATGATAGCCTGATACATTAGCTGCCTTACTAAGCACTATTTCAGACCTGCAATTTCTGGTATTCATGAGCAGGATTCTGTGATATCTGAGTGAACTGTTTGTTTAATATCCATCAATGAATCTCTGATCCTTTTATGCTCTGACTGTTTATGCCATGCTCATCTGAGAAACTCATTGTTTATTGTAATCACCCAACCTATGCAGCATCTTGAGTTCGCATATGAATCTGTGAAGTTTGAATAACATATCTACTTGTGAAGATTGTTACTTTGTTGTGCATCTCTTAATCTCATTAAAGCCTGAATTTTGTGTGCATAATTCTGAAATAAAACCTTTGAGTCACCTGAATACTGCTTCCCTGTTTTGAAGATTGTTTCTGTCTGATGGTTATCATGTCAACTGATATGCATACTAGGCTATGATTGTTTCCTTTCGTGACCAAACTAATCGTCTAGTTAGAATCCATCGAGAGGACGTAGTCGACATACCCAGTTCTGAAATAGATAGTCCCGACCAATCTGAAACAATGGGTGAAGAATTGAATCAGGACCGTAGTATGAAGGAGAACATGTACCCAACTAGGGAAAGCTAGCCCTCGCGTATTGTCTTACCAGCTGATGTTGGTCAATTTGAGATAAAAGCTAGCACAATTCATATGTTTCCTGTGTTTAGAGGGGTTGATGCTGAAAACCCTTACAACCATGTTAGAGATTTTGAAGATATCTGTAGGACTCTGCGTTTAAACCAAATGCCGGAAGAGTCCCTCAAAATGAGACTGTTTCCTTTCTCTTTGAAAGAAAAATCCAAGTCCTAGCTGCATGCCCTACAACCACAGTCCATTAGAACATGGGAAGACCTTACAAAAGAATTTTTCAAAAAGTTTTTCCCTAACCATAAGACTGCGACAATTCGTCAAAGTCTGAATGGTTTTGTGCAATTAGAAGGTGAGACCTTGGCCAAATATCTAGAGAGATTTAATGAATTATTGCTCCAATGTCCTCATCATGGTTTTGAAAAATGGAGACTTGTGCAAATTTTGTATGAAGGCTTAGATGTTAGTACCCGAACCATAGTTGAGTCAATGTGCAATGGTTTATTTATTGATAAAGTTCTAATGAGGCTTGGACTTTCTTATTTGAAGCCGCTGAGAAAACTCAGCAATGGGAGTCCATCCGTGAACCCAAAAAGACTACCCCTGTAGCCAATGTCCATAGAATTGAGTCTGACTTTGAGGGAAATGCAAAGATTGCATCCCTAACAAGGAGAGTAGAAGTGTTAGAGCTGCAGAAGAATGTGAAAACTACTGCCCCTACTCTCCGTGGCCAAATTGAAACAGCCCATTATGCAGCATGTCACGGTTCAGACCACCTAGTGGATAGTTGTCTAGACCTACAAGCATTTCAGGAGTCTAGACCAGAACAGGCCAATGCTTTGTATCATAAGCAAGAGAACAATCCTTATTCTCATACCTACAATCCAGGGTGGAGGAGTCACTCTAACTTTTCATGGTCTAAAGGGCCTGTACAAGGGGGAACAACAAGTAATAACCAAGGATATACGTATCCTAGAAACCCCCAAGTACAGACACATACACAGTACCCTGTAGAGAAAAAGCCTAGCTTTGATGATGGTGTAAACCAAATGAATCAAAATCTTTTGCAATATCAGAAGTTAAATGACCAGAGGCTTGCGAGTTTAGAACTCAAATTGGGCCAAATCTTTGATGCACTAAATGAGAGGGAAAAGGGTAAACTCCCTATCCAACCTCAACAAAATCCTAAGAGTGCATTTCAGGCAAGTACGTCAACTTGCAATGAGCCCTCACATGATCAATTGAATGCTGTCACCACTCTTTGTAGTGGTAAAATTGTTGATAACAATGTAGGTGTACCACAATCAAGTGGGTTTGAGTCAGACTCACCTTTGCACACTACTCCACAGAAAACACCTGTTGTAGAAAATGAATTTAAGCATGTTGATAAAACTAAAAGTTCTGCTAATGTGAATGTTTCTTTGCTATGTCATGTGTTTGTTGCTCCATTCCCACAAATATTGGTGCAACAGAAGAAAACGGGAAACCAATAGAATAAGATATTGGAAATGTTCAAGAGAGTCAATATAAACATCCCTTTTCTCGAAGCAATCAAGAAGATACCTGCTTATGCTAAATTCTTGAAAGATGCATGCACACGGAAGCGAAAGCTCCATGTGCATAAGCGTGCATTTCTTACCGAGCAGGTAAGCTCCATAATTCAAAACAAGATCCCAACTAAGTTTAGAAACCCAGGTTGTCCAACAATCTCGTGCACCATAGGCGACCATAAGGTCGAAAAATCTTTGTTAGACTTGGGAGCAAGTGTGAATCTATTTCCATATTCTGTGTATGTGGAATTAGGTCTTAGGGAGCTGAAACCCACTCTTGTCACGCTACAATTAGCGGACAGATCTGTCAAAATCCCTTGTGGTATTGTTGAAGATGTGTTAATCAAGGTTGATAAATTTTACTTCCCTGTGGACTTCATTTGTATTAGATACTCAACCCGTGCAAAACCCAAACAATCATATTCCTGTCATTTTAGGCCGTCCATTTTTGGCAACGTCCAATGCTATCATAAACTGTCGTAATGGTGTGCTGAAATTATCTTTTAGTAACATGACTGTGGAATTGAATATTTTTAATATTAGTCAACAATCCATGGATTTTTATGATGATGAATTGCATGAGGTAAACATGATTGAGAGTCTGATCCAAGACTCGTTGCCTGACATCTTATCTGTGGACCCTCTTCAAGCATGTTTAGATAACTTTGATTTAGATCTCTTTGATTCTGAGTACATTAGTGAGGTTCACTCTTTGCTTGAATCTGTACCACCCATGAATATTGCTAAATGGCAGACTGCTTTTGAACCACTTCCACTTTCTGAGTCCAAATCTGAACCATCCCTTGTCGAACCACCTAAGCTTGATTTGAAACCATTGCCTGATACTATAAAATATGCATTCTTAGGTTCTTCTGATACTTTTCCTGTCATCATTGCATCATGTTTAGACAAAGAACAGGAAAGCAAACTTTTAGAAGTGCTTAAAAAACATAAAAAAGCCTTAGGTTGGACCATCTCAGACCTTAAAGGTATAAGTCCCACAATTTGCATGCATCATATAAATCTTGAAGATAATACCAAACCATCTAGGGAAATGCAAAGGAGACTTAATCCTAATATGAGAGATGTTGTGAAAGGTGAAATTCTGAAACTGCTTAATGCAGGTATCATCTACCTAATTTCAGATAGCAAATGGGTCAGTCCCATTCAAGTTGTGCCCAAAAAGTCTGGAAGTACCGTAGTTAAAAATGAGATGAATTAACTAGTCCCGACTCGCATAACCACAGGGTGGAGAGTCTGCATTGACTATAGAAAGTTGAAGACAGTGACAAGAAAATATCACTTTCCTCTGCCTTTCATTTACCAAATGTTAGAAAGGTTGTCAAGACGTAGTCACTATTTCTTCTTAGATGGATATTCAGGTTACAATCAGATACACATAGCACCCGAAGACCAACAGAAAACTACATTTACCTGTCCTTATGGTACATTTGCTTATCGGCGCATGCCTTTTGGGTTGTGTAATGCACCTGCTACTTTTCAACGTTGCATGATGAGCATCTTTTCTGACATGGTAAATAAGTTTCTTGAAATCTTCATGGATGATTTTTCTGTATTTGGGTCGTCTTTCGATGAATGTTTGCATCATCTTACTCTTGTATTGATTCGATGTAAAGAAAAGAATTTGGTTTTGAATTGGGAAAAATGTCATTTCATGGTGAACTCAGGCATCGTTCTAGGGCCTATCATCTCTGAAAAAGGCATAGAAGTAGATAAAGCTAAGGTTGATCTCATTCAACATTTGCCTCAACCTCTCTCTGTGAGGGAGATAAGGTCATTCCTGGGCCATGCCGGTTTTTATCAGCGATTCATCAAAGACTTTAATAAAATTTCAAGACCCTTGTGTAGTCTTCTTGCAAAAGATGTTGCATTTGTCTTTGATGACGCTTGTAAAAAAGCGTGGGAGCAATTGAAAGCTCTTCTCACATATGCCCCTACAGTCAGACCACCCGACTGGACCTTACCATTTGAAATTATGTGTGATGCATCTGACTATGCTGTAGGAGCTGTTTTAGGTCAGCGAGTAGACAAACTCCATTATGTGATCTACTATGCTAGTAAAACACTTAATGATGCTCAACTAAATTATCCAACAACTGCGAAAGAATTTATAGCTGTTGTGTTTGCATTAGATAAGTTTAGATCTTATTTGATAGGATCTAAAGTCATCATATATTCTGACCATGTTGCATTGAAATATCTTTTGTCTAAAAAAGATGCTGAAGCCCGTCTAATTCGATGGATACTCTTGTTACAAGAGTTCAATCTCGAAATTCGAGATAAGAAAGGGTCTGAAAATGTTATTGCTGATCATTTGTCTAGGTTGAATGTTGAATCTGTTGATGAATCCTTGCTTATTAGACAATCATTCCCTGACGAACAATTGATGCTTGTGTCTGAAATGCCTTGGTTTGACGATATTGTTAACTACCTTGCTACGGGTAGAATTCCTTTGCATTGGTCTAAACAAGACCGAACCAAGTTCTTGTCTGAAGTCAAACACTTCTTTTGGGATGACCCATACTTGTTTAAATACTGCCCTGACCAACTCATTAGGAGATGTGTCCCCAATTCTGAACAAAGAGATGTCATCTCTTTCTGTCATGACCATGCATGTGGAGACCATTTTAGTGCCAAGAAAACTGCTGCAAAGATCTTGCAGAGTGGTTTCTATTGGCCATCATTATTCAAAGATAGTCATGCATTCTATGTTGCTTGTGACCGATGCCAGAAATTATGAAGTATCTCAAGACGAAACATGATGCCCTTGCAACCAATTTTGATTATTGAATTATTTGATGTATGGGGTATTGATTTCATGGGTCCCTTTCCTAACTCTGAAGGTAAGTTGTACATTCTTGTTGTTGCTGGTTATGTCTCTAAGTGGGTAGAGGCCATTGCAACCAAAACCAATGACCACAAGGTGGTACTTTCGTTCTTAAAAGCAAACATATTTTCTCGTTTTGGCACCCCTGTAGCTATAATCAGTGACGGAGGTTCACATTTCTGCAATAAGTCTTTTGAGTCTTTAGTACGCAAGTATGGCATAACTCATAAAGTCGCAACCCCATACCATCCACAGACCAGTGGACAGGTAGAGGTATCTAATAGGGAGATTAAGTATATTCTAGAAAAGACGGCTAACCCGTCTAGAAAAGATTGGTCTTTACGGTTGAACGATGCTTTATGGGCATATCAGACAGCCTATAAAACCCCTATTGGCATGTCTCCTTACCGTCTTGTGTATGGAAAGCCTTTTCATTTACCTGTTGAATTAGAACATCGAGCTTATTGGGCTATCAAGCAACTTAACTTTTCTCTTGATAAGGCAGGTACTCAACGGAAACTTCAACTCAATGAGTTGGAAGAGTTGAGAAATGATGCTTATGACAATGCTAAGCTGTACAAGAACAAAATGAAAGTGTTCCATGACAAGCGCATTTTGCGCAAGTCATTTACACCTGGCCAAAAAATTTTGTTGTACAACTCTCAGCTGCATCTTTTTCCAGGTAAATTGCGATCTAAGTGGACAGGCCCGTTCTTGGTACGTGCAGTACTCCCTCATGGAACAGTGAAACTCGAAGATGTTACAGACAAGAACATTTTCAAAGTCAATGGTCAGATATTAAAGCCATTTCTAGAACATCTTCCACCAGAAGTTGAGACCACTGACTTGGAAGATCCCATCTATGTGGACTAAACTGGTTCACCTGTGTACATACATATGGATTAACAATCCTTTTTCTTTCCCTTTTTCTTTCTTTCTCGTTGTATAGTTTTCTTTTATGTGTGCTAACCAATCTTTTTGTCTTATCGCTAATGTTGTTTGCTTTCAAAAGAATTCATCAATTTCTGGTTAGCACCATCCTTTTTGCATAAGGTAGTCTCTTTCCTTTAGTCTTCTATGCACTGTTCTACGGGTATGATATTGTAATTTCACTCATATTTTGAAACATTGAGGACACTGTTGGATTTAGGTTTGGGGGAGTATTTTGCATATAGAGTTTTTAGTCTTTTGCTTTTATAAAAAAAAAATCCAAATCTTTGTAAATACTTGCATAAAACCTCCAACTTTTAGAGATTTTAGAGTCATTAGCATGCTTCTAGCTATGTTTACATAGAGAGTCTGACTGAAATAACTGAACTTGGAAAAACTAGAGAACACAATCGGGTTTCTTAGTTGTTAGAGCGTTAAAGTTGGATTTAACCATGCCGGTGGGAAAATTAGTTGCTGCAAAGATATTTGGTAGTAGAGTTGTGATCACCCTTAGTGGAGACTACCTATTTTTACATAAAGCGAGGAACCAACCTTCAATTTTTGTGACTATCTAAAAATTCATTTTCGAGTGTGTGCCACCGTACATCAATTCCGGGTAGGAATGGTGAGCTACCCAACTTCGCACCAATTTCAGCACTATTTTTGATCTCTTGAGTACTAATTTTGTCAATCATGAGGATGACGTCTAAAGATGAAAACTCCTTCTTGTAGTTTGATTTGCAGTTAGCACCATTCTCTCTCTCGATAACATCAACAGATCTATAGAAATACATCATCATCAACGAACATAGCAACGTCAGAATACATGAAGAAAGTGAAATAAATCCGAGGTTTACATGCAACAATTCAAGGAAAAGTTAAAAGTTCCTATTCAAAGTGAAGATACAGTACAAAGAGCAGAATTCTATACACATTTGAAGAGGTATTTTACAAGAGCAAAGAAAAGAAAATAAGATGAGAATTAGTGAAGTTCATGAAATCAAGACAATACAGGTTGTGAAGAATGAAGTGATAAAGTTCTTCATCCATGGCTTTAGTAGTTTCATTATTATTTTGTTATTTTCAGTTTGTGTTTTGATCAAAAAAAATAAAATTACTACAGTTTGTTTTTAGTTTTATTTAATAAACACCATGAAGAAGAAGAAGAATTTAAGAGAAAATTTCAAGCAATAAGAAATTGAAGAGAAGAATCAGAAATTGTCAAGGTTTTAAGAAGTTCAGAAGTTCATCATCAACAGTTGAAGACTGAAGATTGAAGACGTTTCTATGGATGCTGCGAGAGTGGTGTTGATTGCGGATCGAATGTGAAGGTAAGTGAGTACTCCCATCCTCGCTAATGGTTGATTTACTTTCTTAGAGATCATCAGAAAAAGATTCTTATTCCCACAATTTTGTGGAGTCTCCAGAAATTATTTCGGAAGATTTTCCTTCCCACCATTCAACATGTGCAGGATTTCTCTCTTTATTCCTGTCTGCACACATAAGAGACTAAAAAACGATCTTTTTGAGTGCAACTATCATAAAACCCTATTGGTGAGGAAGAATTCAAGGCTTGTGATCACTCTCGAACCCAAATTCTTTCATATGGTATGGTTATTTCTCGCTCAACTCTTAAGGATGAGAATGCGTTCTTTGATAGTTCTAACTTCTTATTACTAGCATGCAGAAACTTTATGTCCTCATAGCTCCTTGGATGCTTAGGACTCTATTACGCTCTGAAGTTGGAGAAGGTTTTGTGGGTACACCTTTGATAAACCCTCACGAGACTATAACTCGTCCACTAGAGACACCTATGGGTTTAAAGGCTTAGTGCATACGCTAAATGCATTCGAGAGACCAGCGATAATGGTATAGTTAGGATTTCCTAATTTCTGTTTCACTTGAGGACAAGTAAAATTCAGGTTTGGGGGTATTTTATGAGTGCCAAATATTGCATATTTCTACACCTTTTTATCGGCATTAAACTCATCTTTTGCGCTTTAAAATCATCTATTATGCAAATTCTGTATTTTCATTGTTTTCAAGAATAAATACTTGTACTAATTAATTTTGTGTTTTTAGGTACTAAATAAAGCTTGGATAAATTGAGAAGCCAAAAGAATAGAAGAATGGTGGCCAGCGACTACGGAAGAGAGACAACGCAAAGCTCTCGCGAGAAAGCCTCGAAGCGCGAAGGAATATCGTGTGAAGAGAATCCGCAATCCACTTGCAACTCTCCCGCAAGCCGCTTGCAAAGCCTAAACCGAGACATGGGCTTGGTAGAGAACCCAAGAACCAAGATCCAAAACCCAAACCCGTTTCCTCGCCCCGAAACCTCAAATCTGTTGCATCTGCCTTTCATCCAACATCTCCTCCATTCAGGACATCAATATCTGAAGAAACTTCTGAACACCCTAGCCTCCCCATTCTCTTCTCTAATCGAACAAAATTCAATTCCACCTTCAATTCTTCCTCTCTTACGCAGAACCACCAGTACCATCTTCATATCCTCCATTAAACTCCATCTCCCCGACCATCTCTGCACACAACCACTTCCATCATAAACACTAATTAAGCCTCTAATCGCTACCTCTCTCTTTCTTATCTCTTTTCTTATCAAGAACAGTAACCCTAGAAGATACGATTGAGAAAGCTAGGGTTAGGGTTTATCTTCTACAGTGGAGGAAACAGCCAATTAATGAAGTTGCAGAGATGAATTGAAGAAGGAAAACGCGTTTTGGTGAGTTGGGTCTTCATTAATTATCGAATTGGATTTGACTTGAGTGATTATTGTGTATAAATAGAGAAGGAGTGTGATGAAAAACTCATGCCCGGATTAGCCGGTGCACCAAGATGTAGATTTATGTTTGTTCTCAGTATTTTCATAATGTTCTAATTCAATAACTAGGGTTTAGATGAAGCCCTTGATTTTATGCTAAGATAGTCAGTTTTCATGTTGTTGTTCTTGATGTGCTTAAATTTATTTAGGATTGATAGTTAGCTAATAGACCAAATGAGCCTGTGATAGGTTGTACTGTAAGAAGACAGCTTATACTAGGGGTAAGTTAGGGATATTGGTTGATAAATCATCCATTAGAGACCTCTCTGGAAGAAGATATGTGCTTAGTTGATATAGGAAGGATTAGTTAGCTTTTTGATCGAATGAACCTGTGATAGGTTGTACTGTAAGAAGACAGTTTATACTAGGGGTGAGTTAGTGAGAGTAGCTGATAAATCATCATTGTATTCTTCTCTGGAAAGGAACAAGAACATAATTTGAATAAGTATTACCTTAGCATAGGATTAGGTGATGGATTCAAATGTCATAGTGCTCTCTAACCCTTGTTTACAATCTGCTCTACTATTTCAGTTACTGCCAAACATTCTAGCCGTATCGACACCCAAACAAAACCCCCCTTTTGGTTACTCTTTGTTCTAATCAGTATAGAAAGACCATAGCTTCAACTTACACCCACCTTGTCCCTGAGGATCGACCTGTATTTGCACCTTACATAATTGGCATTGTGCACTTGCAGTCATTGTAGGTACTCTTTCTAGACCTACCAACTCACCGCTGTGTTGCCAGGCATGCAGCCTCAACACATCCTTTCTCTTAGTGTTGAGACGTGCAAATTCCCAACACTCACTACTGTGTTTCCAGGCATATTGCCTCAACACATATTTTCCCTTAGTGTTGAGACGTGGAAATTTCCTCAACACTCACCACTTTGTTGCTGGGCAAACTGCCTCAACACATATTTTCCCTTAGTGTTGAGACGTGGAAATTTCCTCAACACTGACCACTGTGTTTCCAGGAAAAATGACTCAACACATTCGTGTTGCCAGGTTAATTGCTTCAACACATATTTTTTTCCCTTAGTGTTGAGACATGGAAATTTCTTCAACACTTACCACATCAGTGTTGCCAGGAAAACTTCCTCAACACATATTTTTTTCCTTAGTGTTGAGACGTGGAAGTTTCCTCAACACTCACCACATCCTTGTTGCCAGGAAAACTGCCTCAACACATATTTTTTTCCCTTAGTATTGAGACGTGGAAATTTCCTCAACACTCACCACATCCGTGTTGCCAGGCAAACTGCCTCAATACATATTTTTCCCTTGGTGTTAAGACGTGGAAATTTCCTCAACACTCACCACATCCGTGTTTCCAGGCAAACTGCCTCAACACATATTTTTTTCCCTTGGTGTTGAGACGTGGAAATTTCCTCAACACTCACCACATCCGTGTTGTTAGGAAAACTGCCTCAACACATATTTTTTCCCTTAGTGTTGAGACGTGGAAATTTCCTCAACACTCACCACATCTGTGTTGCCAGACAAACCGCCTCAACACATATTTTTTCCTTAGTGTTGAGACGTGGAAATTTCCTCAACACTCACCACTGTGTTGCCAAGCAAACTTCCTCAACACGTCCGTGTTTCCAGGAAAACTGCCTCAACCCATATTTTCCCTTAGTGTTGAGACGTGGAAATTTCCTCAACACTCATCACTATGTTGTTAGGCATAATGCCTCGACACATCTTTCCTCTTAATGTTGAGACGTTCAAACTCCTCAACACTCACTACTGTTGTCATAGTGCTGACGGCTTCACCACCTCAACTGTAGTTGCAGGAAATCCTACACTACACCCCTCACAAGATTTCATTAACATTCAACTCATTTTAGATTAACAATCTTAATTTTATTGATCAATCTTTGAACAATCTTACAAGAAAAGATAAAGGAATCAAGAATTAACACTACTCTAGATTTTCTCTCTCCTATTTACTTGTTTATCACCCAGAAAAATATCTCCCCTTTTTCTTTACAATGAAACGGCTATTTATAGGGAATTACATAGTGGATGACAGCTAATCTGTCCTTTATTTTCGGATATGACTTGCGACATTCTCGCATCCTTACAAATGTTAATCTCGCAAACTCTCTAATTTTCGCAGGACCATCACATTTTTCTCATGATTTTAGCTGACGTCGTTTATCATGTCATTTCAGAAATTGTTCTGCGACACTGTTGTGTTGTGTGGTTGATAATTTCGCTGAGGCATTATTGCTGAGAGATTCTGATCCTACATCTTGCCTCTTCTCATATCTTCTCTGCGAAGTAGGGAATGATGTGAGAAATGCCGCAGCTGTCCATCTCTTCATATTCTGCATTTATCACACGTATCCTTTCTTCCATTTATTTCTTGACACGTCTTCTGTAACCGCTGCTTTTCAACCGCTCACGTCTTTTCGCATTAATGGTGTTTATTTCTTCGAGTAAAAAAAATCTTCTTTATATATTCTTCTTACTCTTCTTTCCATTCTCTTTTTACTTTCTCTTCTCTTTTTACTTTCTTATCTCTGCAACTCTATTGTTCTTCCGTAAGTTCTGCTACTGTAATTCTTCCTTCTTTAATTTTCTTACTTTTCATCCATTCCCATACTCTATATTCAGATATGCCTCCAAGCGGTCAAAAGCATGAGAAAACTTTTAAATAAACCCAAAAAGATCTTGCCGAGAAAGGTTTCGCACTTTGTACCATTCCTGGTGAAAGTGCCAAATCAATTCTTTCTATCAAACTTTTCTCTGATCAACATTGTGATGATCAATCAATCATAATTTCGCTAGGTCAAATTCTCGCAGGTCTTCTCGTTCCTCTTTATCACCCAGATATTTCTCTGTTCTATGAAATTCTCGCTCACTCGGGATTTTCGCGAGCTATCTTCCAACTGAGTGGGGATTGCATCCGTCTGATGCTGGAGTTCGCTAACCGTGGTGCTGGTAAAGGATATCTTTACTCTAAAGAACTTAGGGATCCTAAATTCGCATATTTGGAGATAATCGCTGAAAAATACACAGTAGCGAGTTTCTTTGAGAATTATGAATTGATCTCCATGAAGAAAGAGAATACTCGCTGGGGTATTCACATGAAAAGGAAAGATAATATTGATGAAGGTAAAATACTCATGCAAGACATTGATTGGCATTCTGGTAAGAACACAACTCCTCGCCAATCCAAAGGTGATAAATGGTGTGTTTTTCCCTTGATGCTGAAAGGACCTTACATTGCTGGGTCAAATGTTCTTCCTGAGAATCTCGCTACCTATCAACCTTGGGTATTCTCTTGGCCCGAGAAGGAGAAATAGGTATGTTTCTTCCAGTTTCACTCACTTTACATTTCTTTATTTATCTTTATTCTTTTGTTCGCTGATTCTTGCGAAATTCTACAGATCCAGAAACTGAAAGATAGCTATCACAGGACTGGGAAGGCTAGTACTTTGTTAGCTCTTCACTCATACACAGATGAGGTAAGAAATATTCTATTATGATTTTAAACAGTATATTGTTGCCTCTATTTCTTATTTCTATCTGTGTGTGAAGATTATTGCTGAAATAGAAGAGCCTTCCAATGTTGCGAAGACTGGAGATAAAGGCAAAGGTGATCTTCGCAGGGAAAAACCAACTGCTCCTCCTTCAAAGAAGAGAAAAATCCGTTCTTCCTCTCCTTCAAATATTCCTTCTCATGAAAACGCCGAGAGTGACGAGGATGATGAGGATAATGATGACCTTGCTGCAAATGAAGATTCTCCATCTGAATCTTCTATAGCTAAGCTCTCTGGCCTCTTTTCTGATTCTTTGCAAGGAATGGGAGATAGTCAATTTGCTAATACCTTCAAAGCTCTCGCTACAATTTGCGATGTTCCTTTATTGGATAGTGATAATTCTTTTCGTGGAGTTTCTAGATCAGTAAATCCCAATTTCCTCCATTCTCTTAATAGTCTGGTATGCTTTCATCCTTTTACTTCTTCATTATTGTAACTCAAAATCTCTTTCTATTTTAATACTTTTTATATTTTCTCGCAGGCTGGAAAAGCTTCTTTCGTTGTTGCCTCAAATCTGGAGAGGAGACGCCAAATTCTTGAAAAGAAGAATCTTCAATTTCGTACAAAGAATGAGTAACTGGAAGCTGAAGTCAAATGTCTTCGCGAGATGAACAAACAACTAGAAATTGGTTCTTCTTCGCATAAGAACAAAATCTCTAGTCTTCAGCAAGCTAATAATCAACTCTATGGTATGTTACTTTTCTCCTTTCCCTTCATTCATTCATCCTGTTGTTTTATCTTATTTAACTGATCCTTTTTGCAGACATTTATGGTCTTTCTGATGAAGCTACCATTCTTCGTTCATTTCCTAATAACTTGGATAATGATACCCTTCTTGAGCGTCTTAATAAATCTTTAAATAGTTTCTCAAATGATAAAATTTCACCTCATTCTCTGAATGAACTAAGATCGAAATTTCGCCTCTTAGAAATTGACCATAGATCTAGTTTAGGCTTAGCCAACCGATTTAAGTGTCTCCTTCTTAATTATAAAGAGAAAATCAATGAGTTAAGAATCAAAATTAGCGGTCTCATAGATGATAAGGATCGCATCTTTGATCAAGGTGCTAAGGCTTTGGAGAAATTCCAAGAGACCCTTCTTGAAGTTCAACTTGAACGAGATGAAGCTAACCGCAAGAACATCGAGCTCTGCGAAAGAGAAAACCAAATTCTTTCTCGTCTTTTTATAAATAATGAGGATGAATTCGCTTGGGCTGGAAAATCTTAGACGATGTCAGAAAAGATTTAGGTGTAAATGTTAGTCTCCAAGTTGAGCATATATCCTTGATTAGAGATATGATTTCTGACAGACAAGGTTATTAACTGTTCTTCTTCGCTAATCTTTTGTTTCTTATGAATTTTCATCAAGTTATTAATTGATTGCCTTTTGCTCGCAGATTCTGAAAGTAGATATCGCGAAAGAATTGAGGAACTTGAAGCTGAAAAAGAGGAACTCGCAAAGAATCTTTCTTCTCGCAACGACAAGTATTCTAGATTAAAGAATCAAATCAAGATCACTGTTGCGAACTTTAAGAACGACGCTCTGCATTTTCGCAATCAAACTATTCAAATGGTTTGTGATGACCATAGTATTCCTCACTCTGATTATCCTTGTCTCTTGGAGGAGATCCCAAAGAACATTCCTAGTCTGATTATCTCTGATAACGAAGCTGATGATGAAGAATCTGATGGTGATGAAGGTTCTGATGGAGATGAAAGTTCTGATGCAGACGAAGAAGGGAACAAGTCTGATGAAGATGATGAAGGATCAACTAAGAAGTAGTCTTTGTTTCTTTCTTTGATCTTCTATAATACTTGTACATTTATTCCTTCTTTCTGTATATTTGCGAACTCTTTTGGTTCCCCATATTCCTTAATATATGAGTTTCTTTTATTTTGACCTGCATTCATTAAAACAATTTTTCCTTGCAATACAGTTAATCAACATAATCATTAATTTTTGAATTTTTGCATAAATCTATCATATGGAGACAAATAACATTTTCTAATTTCATTCATTCCCATACTTGCCTCTGTTATTTGTATCCAAATGAGAGATTTTGCAGATTTTTCTTATTTTGTGCCTCAACTTCGCAGTTGTTTATGTATAATTTCGCAATCTTATGCGAAGTGAATTTTGATTCTTTTCAAAATCTCATTCATGTGTGGTCTTATTTTGCCTTCCTAGTTAAAGGTCTTATTATGCCACCTCTTGTCATTGCGACAAAATCGCAGGACGTTCTTACACTTTCATGCAAAAACCCATTGATCTTGCCTTAACTATTTCTTTTGTATTATGGCCTCTTCAGGAATGTTGCGACAATATGACAGGCCTAAATATTCTTGCGAAAATAAAGCCCCATGACATTGCCGTCTTGCGACGAAATCGCAGGACGTCTTCGCACTTTCATGCGAAAACCCATTGATCTCGTCTTATCTTTTTCTTTTGTATTATTGCCTCTTCAGGATTGTCGCACAAATATGACAAGCCTTAATACCCTTGCGAGTAAAAAGCCTCATGACATTTGTGTCTTAAGACACTTATCAGCTCCCTAATGGAGGGTGCCGCCCTTATCTTCCCCCTGGTTGCCCCTTCAAGGAGGCGTAACTCTACCATACAAGGTTGGATCCTCCCATCCGGTCTTAACAACAACCAGTTGTTTTCGCAGCCTCTTATCCCTTTTACCTAAAGGGTTTATGGTTACGAGACTGCACCCTAAGTGGGGTTTTCTTCGGGCCGAGTGCAGTATAAGTCAAGACTTGTCAAGAATGGCAAGGTACGCTTCAGGCGCACCTGGCACTCTTAACTCAACCGTGTACCTCGGTGCCTTGGTCATATTTTGCACTCCTTGGGAGAGTCCTTATTACCTTAGTCGCCCAACCTAAGTCATATGCTTAAGCTGAGAATCCAAGGTGCCTCTCCCGGATGGGCTTTATTTACCTCAAATCTCCATGACTCAGGTTCTGGTGGCGGTGTATCCTTTCCCTGAGCCATGAAACATGTACCCCCTTATATGACGTACTTTAGGTCTTACATTTTCCTCTTGCGAAATTGTATTCGCGAACTAGGGTGTACGCCATAAAGGTTCGCCCCTTTCTCTTTTGTCATTGGTCTCTGATTGTCTTCTGTAAAATTCATTATCTCTGCGAGATTCTCGCACATCATCATATTGTATTTTCATTTCGCAATCTCAATTTTGTCATTCAATAAAATGTATTTTTGAGAATTTTACTTATTGCGAGAGTGTCACAACAAATTAATCATTCATACATTTCTTATTTTTATTACCTTTGCCATCCTCTGCTTCTTTGTTATTTTATGCTACTGCTTCCTTGGTAGTGGTATGTTCATTATTTTTTATTCTGAGCTAGCATTAGTTTCGCAAAATCTCTTCTTCTTTTCGTTCGATTGCATCCACCATCAATTTCTCACTTCTTTGTATCTCTTTGATTTTTTGTCGCCAACTTGCCTTCTTGTTTGCTCTTCCTTCGCAGGATTCCACCTCAGTTTCGTAACACCTCTTTTCTTCAACCCAATCTCCCTTTATGATTCCTACATCGCTGGGGTGAGGGAATTTGATGCACTGATGGAAAGTTGAAGCTACACCTAGAATCCCATGTAACCAAGGTCGACCAATTAATGCATTATAGGATGATTCTACGTCAATGACACATAACAGGATTTCAGAAGATATTCCCTTCAATGGAATTCGCATAGTAACCTCCCCTTTAGGCTTGTTGGCAGTACTATTAAACCATATATCTTATATGTTGATGGTATAAGATCATCATCTCTTCCTCCCATAGTTTTATAAGTATGATAAAATAAGATGTTCACAGAGCTTCCCGTATCAATTAGAATCCTATTAATTGCCCATGAATCTTCAGCTTCATCATCCTCATCTTCTTTCGGTTCTGGATTAATTTCTAATTTTACTACCAATGGATTATCATGTACCTCTTCACCTTCGGGGATTTCTTCTGCGGTAAAAGAAATAATCTGTTTCTGTCATTCCTCTAGTGGCGAGATTTTCGCAATATTCATAATTTCTCTTCCATCATTATCTCTTGTGAACACTCTACTCAAAACATTTTCATGAAAACCTTCAATTGTCTTGTATGAATGTACGATAGAGTGACAGAATAGATTCTTTGCTTTTGCACCAACTTCTATAAAGAATGTTTCCTTTTGTGATGCTCTGGTGGTGGTGGCAATGGTTGAGATTGTGGGTGCCCTACCAAAAAGTGGTTTAGTTTTCCTTGATCTATCATTCTCATAATAATTCTTTTTACATTTCTGCAATCATTTGTAGTATGTCCATGAAAGTGATGATAAGAACAGAACTCATGACTTCTGTGTTTTGGAGGTGGTTCTGTTCCCATGTTCCATGGTGTTGGTATATTCTCCATCAAAATTATAGCTTCCCATATTTTCTCCACACTTGTATGTAGAGGTGGCATCTTGATTTCTTCCCATACTACATTGTGACCTCCTTGTCCTCTATTATAGTTTTGTCTTTAACCTCCATAAGTTTCTTGTGGCTGATCGAGTCTTTGAATCTTGTTATTTCCACCACGATTGTAGAATTTTCTTTCTCTTTCATACTCCTCTTGATCTCGGCTTCCCATAGCCACCAGTTTCTGTTGATTGTTACCCGTCACCTTCTCTTATTGTACTTGCGAAGTGTTCGCCACTGTGTTTATTAGTTTGGGTAATAAGCTTGCATTCGATGTTTGTGAACTGGTGTTCACAACTGGGTATGATTCCATTTCATTTTGCCTTTCCTCTAGAGCAATATATTCTTCTTGAAGTTCTCGCAATTCAGTCATTGTGATCGTATTCTTGACTCTGAAAATTTGGATATACAATAGGTTAGTTGCAAACATAGCATTGATAAATGATAACATAAGATATCTCTCATCCACACGGCCAGCCATTTCGCTACACATAGTCCTCCATATTTTAGTTAGGTGCTTCAAACTTTCGCCAATCCTTTGTTTTAATCCAAACACGTCTTCAATACCAGGTCGCGAAGAATTATTACTTATATATGCCCCAAGGAATGTGGTCTATAAATGATTGAAGGATGTTATTGTATTCTTTGGTAGACCTTCGAACCATTTTAACGCCTCCCCTGTTAAGATGGATGCAAAATACTTGCATAATACGGCATCATGATTTTCCAATTGCAACATACACCTCATGTAGGCTTTAATGTGTTGAATTGCACAAGTTGTTCCATCAAAAATGCTGGTTAATGCGGGCAAATTGCATTTCGAAGGTATTCCTCCTAGTTGTACTTCCCTTGTAAATGGAGTTTTCACAGCTTCTTCTATAGCTTCATCTAATTGTCATCTGCCTACCTCTCCTCTATTATTTAACATTCCTCTCATTTCTTCTAATTCTTTCAAGATTTGTTTACTTACACCTGAATTTTGATCCATTGGTCTTTTTAATTTCACCTCCCTTCTTCTGCGTTCATGTCTTTCTTCTCTCGCGAAATTTTGCATTTCTTCTTCATTATCCTCATCTCGTCTTCTTCTGCGATTCTCTTCTTCATCTCTATCTTGAATTCACATATGATGATGTCTCTCATTTTCCCCTTTGTTCATTTCTTATTAATTCCATTCGCTGTCTTTCAGCCATTCTCTGTACTCTATCATACTCTTCATTGATATTACCGTTATTTCGGTTTTGTGTACGCCTTCTTTCTCGATTGTTGTGATTGTTCTGGAAAGTTGTCTCCTGAAGCTCTTGTTCTTCCATTTCCGCTCTCAATCTTTCACGTTCGCAAATTAAACGTATTTGTTCAGCATAATGTCTTTCAATTTCTTCTTCAATCGTTTGTTGATTTCTTTGAGCTTCTCTCTCATGTAAAATTCAACTTCCTTCCTCTCGATTCCCTTCACCATCTTGATCATTTCGTCCCTGACGTTGTCTATTCTCTTGATTTCTATCATTTTGCCTATCATCAAAAGTTTCATTTTGTGGAACGTAACGATCATCAGTTTTTTCTCTATTTTCGCGATATTCTTCATTAGGATTTGATATTTCTTCTTGAATATTGTTTCCAGCATTAATTGTGGGTGAGTTTCGCCTCATCTCTCTTCTAGTCGATCTTGAATATGTTTTTGTAATACTTCTCGATCTTCTACTCTGTAGTCTCATATTTTCCATCCTTAATTCGTGTTTTTGCTTTGTTAGATTTGCATGTTCTTCTGCCTCAGCTCTTCTTTCTTCATGTATTCTTCGTCTCAACGTTTCTAACGATCCAATTTCCTCATCTCCATGAATTATTCCTTCATATGCTTCTTGATTTGTCTCTACATGTATATGGTTTCTGGTTTGCTGCTATTCTTCTACTTCTTCTGCGGAATTTGATTTCCAAGTGTGTATACTCACCCTATCATAATCTATATTCCTTCCTTGTACTAGTGTTTGTTGAACTGGTGGTTGAATTTGATTTTCTCCATTATTTCTCATTCTAGTAGATTCTCCCATTTCACTTCTTTCTCTTCCAGCAATTCTCTTGCTTCTTCTAACAGTAGTTGGTTGTTCTGATGTATTTCTTCTTCTAGCCATTTCTTCAATGTTAACGAATCGCAGGAGATTATGTAAAATTCTTAATCAATCACTCCAAATCTTCAAAAATCTCAATATTAATCTTCAATTTTTTCTAGAATAATCTTCAATGTTCCCTGTTTCTAGCGCCATTATGTAGTTGCAGGAAATCCTACACTACACCCCTCACAAGATTTCATTAACATTCAACTCATTTTAGATTAACAATCTTAATTTTATTGATCAATCTTTGAACAATCTTACAAGAAAAGATAAAGGAATCAAGAATAACAACTGCTCTAGATTTTCTCTCTCCTATTTACTTGCTTCTCACCCAGAAAAAGATCTCCCCTTTTCCTTTACAATGGAACGACTATTTATAGGGAATTACATAGTGGATGACAGTTAATCTGTCCTTTATTTTCGGATATGACTTGCGACATTCTCGCATCCTTACAAATGTTAATCTCGCAAACTCTCTAATTTTCGCAGGACCATCACATTTTTCTCATGATTTTAGTTGACGTCGTTTATCATATCATTTCAGAAATTTTTCTGCGACACTGTTGTGTTGTGTTGTTGATAATTTGGCTGAGGCATTATTGCTGCAAGATTCTGATCCTACATCAACACTCATCTTTGTATTAAGGATCACTGCGCCAACACTCCATGGAATCAGCACCCTGTGGCCAAGCCAGAAGTATGCCAACACAAGGATCATAGACTACTCATGACTCCTGCCAAAGGTTAGTCGAATTTTCCTGGCAATCTCTTAATGTCTTCCCTTTCGATTCTTATCCTCATCTGTCACCATCTCATGCTTACCCCGCAACAATGCCACTGTTACGTGCTAAGCAGGGGACTTAATGTTGATGGTGGTTTTTAGTTCAGGGTTAAAATTGTAAAACCTCACATTTAATGTGTCGTCAATCTGCAAAGAAACAGAGCCACTGTCGTCACATTTAAAATTGTAAAACCTCATGCTCCCTGCCTATATTGCTTATTAATATAAGATTCACTGAGTACTTTTCCTGTGCTATGTTCCCCGGCAGAACCCTTAATATCGGTATGGCATGACGGATTTGTGTTCACTCGCAGCAGAGTAGCACGGATTTCCAAGTACCAAAGTTAAGGCCATTGCACAAAACACTCAGACAGAAAGCACACTGTACTCTGTAAATAAGGAATTTTGTGGCAGTACACAAAATCCAATTAATTTTGTGATAACTCACAAAAAACTCATGAACCTGACTAATTTGCAAAATTAGGGTTTTTGCGCCCTGCGCAGTATATTAGACCCCGTTGGTCGAAATTACGCTTAAGCAACTAAGCAATTGATCCACCGCGGATTAATAGGTGCAGAGTCCTGCCCAAAATCAGAAAACAAAGAGTAGCGGAACCACGGAGAAGGAGCAACAATGAGAGGAAGCGTGGCCACACCACAGGCCAGACGGCGCCACTTGGCCACGCCCCATGTTACCTAACCGTCCCTACTCCTTTGTCGGCCAATCAGGTTGCCTTAAACCTGCCATATTCCCATGAGTTGTGGTTGGTCCCATACTTGCCGTCCCTATTCCCCATCGACCAATCAGGTCGCATTAAACCTTCCACGCGCACCAAAAGGGTAGCCACGCCCATGCTTGGCCGGTTCCCTACTTTCATTGACCAATCAGGTTGCTCTAAACCTGCCACATCCTTAAAAGAGGTGGAAATTGTGTCAAGAGGTCTCCATACTAAGTTGGCTTCCCAAAACCATGCCAACATACTAACGGCATGCCAAACATGCCAGGCGCACATGCCAAACGGCATGCCAGTCGCACACGCCAAACAGGCATGCCAAGTGCACATGCCAAACGCGCCACTTACCGCGATAACATGACAAAACTTGCCAACCCACTCTCCGTGTGTGACCAGCTTCACAACGGACTTCAATTTGGCTAGCCTGAACCCTAGGTGCGGCCATGCTCTAGTGGCGGTGGATGAAACCTTAATTTCTAATTGTGGCCCAAAACTATGTCACCTCGGGCCCGCAACATGCCGCAAGCCGTACGGATTTAGGAAACCCTAAAAAAGGCGCCACACCATGGCCACTCGTGGAAATATATGTTCATGTGGACGTTTCTACATGGTGGCCTGCTTATGGCTCCTCCGGCATGACTCTGGCATCGTTTGTATAAAATACCATGCCGCGGCCACCTACCGCATGATACATGCCATATATGCTAATTAGGGTTTCGACATGCCAAACCCTAATTTAGGAAAAGTTGCCACGCCAACCGAGCCAAATAATGTTCCACGGAACATGGGGATCAATGTGGCCATTAAAACTGATGTTGGCACACCACGTTTGAGACTAACACCAACGTGCCAAAATTTCAGTGGCCATGGCTACGCCAGGCGCCACTTACACCATCGTGCCGCTGGCATGCACAAACTATGCCAGCCACTCCACCACGCCACTGGTATGCACTAACTATGCCAGCCATGCCGCAATGCCACTAGCGTGCGCTAAAGGCGCCACTGTACCATTTTCAGGCGTCAACAGAAGGTAGCCATAATCGACGGCTACCCTTCCTCAAGAGATGCAATCTCAGCCATCCAAATCCTCCACTGAGCTGACAGGCTTGTGCCAAGTTTTAGGCGACCAGCCGCCTAAATCTAGTGGCCATGGCTACGCGAGGCGCCAATTGCACCACCGTGCCACTGGCATGCACGAGTCATGCCAGCCATGCCACATTGTCACTGGCGTACACCAAAACGCCACTGCGCCATTATCAGTCACCAACACAAGGTAGCCATAATCAACGGTTACCCTTCCTCATGAGATGCGATCTCAACAATCGAAGTTCGCCACCGAACTAACAGACTTATGTCAAGTTTTAGGCGACCAACCAAGACAAGCCTAATAACATCACATGTTATTTTCCTGCGGCAAGCCTCTTGATTTTAACTTGCCACACGTAGTAAAATGCTACATGTTTTCCACGAAAACACTCGAGACATCAAACATGTCACAAACTGGGGGATGCTCATCAGGGTATTGGTCTGGCGGTTTACAGCGTGCGGCGTGCAATACGCCCATTACAAGAAAGTGTCATAAAGCGGGGCGGTTAGTAATGGCAAGAAAATAAGTAATGGTGTAAACGGATCCACCTCCTTCATTATGGAAGCATAATTCCTGACATTACATGTTACTTTTCCACCACTCAATCGTTTCCACTTCCTACGAGAACATGGTACGTTTTATTATGACTTGTACAAAATAGGTTTCACTTATTTCCACCAGACAACAAGTTTTGGTCGGCAACAACATAGTATCCAGAAATCACCAAGAACTGATAGCTTTTCATTCTACAAGCCAGTTCCACTTTCTGATACAAGTCATAAAACAAGACACATCTTCAGAACTAACCATTCTGGTCTCAACACTCTCTTCGTGCCCCTTTTTCTTAAGACAGTATTTAGGAATCTAAACCAAAACTATATGAAACTGAGCTAAACATTTCCGAGACGAACCCAGAAATAAACTAGACTTTTCACATTATACATAAACATCTAATTTTACAGTGTGTTGTTTTTAATATACATTATACACAATATACACAACCAAGAGTTAGAGACTAGCTTACATACAAAATACTCAAAAAAAAGAAAGCACCTTCAGAAAGTTATAAGTCTGCAAAAAAAAAAAACACTGAGATCAGCAACGATCTCACAAGAGCACAAGTTAAGTCCACTTAATCGACCCAAACGTCAATTTCTCCTTCGACCGAATCAACACCACTTACATCAAAGATACCAGTCACTAACAAAGAGGTGGAAAGAGTGAGCTAAACAACCCCAATGGATACTTACACTACTCAAACATAATCATCAAAGTTGAATTTAAGAATGCAATTTTCTTTAAACGATAGTACACATTCAAGTCACAGGAATAAACAAGCCAGTATTCCAAACATCAAAAGAAACCAGCACACGCAAGCACAATCATGTATATGGTACTACTCCTTCATCAAACAATGTATAGTATTTGTGCTAACCACACTCATTAGCTATTGATGTCACCAAGACCATGATGACCCACTCTAAGCAATAAAAGTTGAATGTAAGTAGTTATAAAAAGGAGCAGTGTCCTATATACCACAGAAAGGAAATTCTTATTTCCCACACAACCACAAAAGAAAGCAAGTACAACTCAGGTCATTTCCAAGTGATGGAAAGACTTACAGAATCTACAGAGTTTTCGAGAACAAAAACTAACAATGCATGAATTTATTAAAGAGCATAAACATAGTTTTGCAAAGCCATTAATGGTCACGAAAGAGTGACGCAAGTTCCCACCTCAAACCGTTACCCAAACCTCAATATTCACAATCCGCAAACTGAACTCAGAGACACCTATTCAAACAATACAACCTGCACAATGTAATTTGATTAAAACCCACTTCAATTTCAGCCTCTAACACCCTGGTAAACAGCGCGAGAGTCAAAGTTTCAGAGTTCATAAAACGTTCATCTTCGATTCAAATTAAACAATCAATAACTCCATAGAAAGATGACAATCTCCTCTACAACATTCATTGAGACCTCGTGAACTAAGTCGTTCTCTAGCATACCTATAAAAGTCCATAAAGACGCCTACTCACCGCAGTTACCAGCTATTCCATATTTCATAAAAAAACTCTAAAATTGTAAAACTTAATCAGTTCAACTCTAAATCAAGCAACAAAAGTCTCTAAAGTTTGGTAGTTCAATATACTACAATCCCTGAGTAAGAACTAAGGCTAAATCAAGTTGTAAGTGTCAAATTTTTCTTAAAAGTAGAACTGCCAGGATTGCAAAATGAAGACACACAAGCTGGCATACTCAAGACATATTATTGTACCAGAACCATTGAATATCATGCTGAGATTGTTGTTCAAATACACCTAAAACTTATCAGTAGAAGTCCTAGGATAAATCAAGTTGCATAAGTATCAAACTTGCTGAAAACTGAACTGTGTTGAACAACGGTTACTGAGTTAAACATATCCCACGACATGAAGTTCATAGAATAGTACTCAAAATCACAGTAGATATAACTTGCAGAGAACAAAATTTCATGAAAAGAAATCCCAATTCAGTTCATTAACAAAAGGCCCTAAAACCTAATCCTAAATGTCACCTAGAATTCTGAAGTGTTGTTATGTATATCAATTCAACCAAAGTTCATATCAAATCCAAGATTGACAGTTTCATGTAGCATCACAGTATATATTTAATTTCAGGCCATAGCAAAGTTCTACTCCTCATGAATCAGTAGACAGAGAATGAGAAGCAAAAAAAAAACAAAACATCAACAGCAAAAAGAATGGTTTCAAAGAAAACCCTAAGGTTCTGGTTGATCAACAAGTTCACAGAATTCACAAATCTCCTCTATATATCGAGTTCTGATCCTACCAGGTTTCAGTAACTAAGAAAGATTGAAATCAATTTCGAATGAATCCTTAGATTTCTAGTTTAGGGATTGAGACGGTCAAGGTAGAATCAGTAATAGTAGATTCAATCAACGAATCAGTGGAGTTCAACCAGTTGAAACAAGAATAATTTAAATTGACTCATACCTTTAATTCATTGCTCAAGAATAAAAAAAAACTTTTTCAATTACTTCCAAATCTCCATGGAAATCAACCAACTCAGCACAAAAAGTTCACCATTTTCAGTCACTCAAGATGAATTCAGGGTTGGGTACGAATGTTCTAGGTTTGTTTTGATTGATTTTCTGTTCACCTGGATCTATCGTCGATTTCTCTCATGGATACTACAAATTTTGTAAGAGAAGGCAGCTAAGTTCGATTGTTTTTATCAACATTTCTCTTTTCTTTCCAAAAATACCCCCTATGAACACGAGCCACTGTGTCAAGGTAAACATTCGCCACGTATCCAAACTGATGATGACTAACTCATAAAAAAATCAGTTTTCATGGGTTCCTAACACGTCTCTAAGCTAATTTGACACTAACTAACCCAAGCACTCAAAAGCACACATCTTAGTAGAAAAAAAATAAATACCAAACAAAGCTCAACCAACCGTATGATTGGTTTCAGAAAATTTTGAAACAAAAACATCACAATTATTACTAATTGTGCCTAGACAATGTAATAGATAGAGATAAAATATAGGGTCGCTACAATCACCTCACCTAACAGAACTTTTCTTCCTCGAAAAGAAAGTTAACATACCTCAAGCAAACAACTCAGGGTACTGAGCCTTCATGTCAGATTTTTATTCCCAAGTAGCTTTCTCGGTATTATGATGAATCCAGCGTACTTTCACTAATGAGATGATTTTGTTTCTCAAAACCTTCTCCTTACGGTCCAGAATCTCTATCGGCACTTCCTTATAAGAACCATTATTTCCTAAAGGTAAAGATTTCCAAACCAATACATGAGAGGAATCGGACTCGTATCCACGAAGCATGGACACATGAAATACGTCATGAATCTAACCCATGTTTGCTGGTAATGCAAGTCTGTATGTTACTTCGCCAATCTTCTCAACAATCTGAAATGGACCAATAAACCTAGGTGCGAGTTTTCCTTTCAAACCAAATCTAGTAACACCCTTCTTTGGAGATACTCGTAACAGTACAAATTTCCCAACTTCAAACTGTAATGGACGTCGACCATGATCTGCATAACTCTTCTGCCTACTCTGAGCTGCTCGAAGACGCTCTTTAATGATCCTAATATTCTCCGTGGTCTCTGAAATTACTGTCGGCCCAGTCAACAAACTGTCTCCAACCTCTGTCCAACATATCGGTGATCTACACGGTCGCCCATATAACGTTTCAAATGGTGCCATACCAATACATGCCTGATAACTATTGTTGTAAGCAAATTCATCTAACGACAAATGACTTCCAACTACCTTGAAAATCCAGCACACATGCCCTGAGCATATCTTCCAGTATACGAATAACCCATTCTGACTGTCCATCTGACTCCGGGTGAAAAGCCGAGCTAAGATTAACATTGGTACCAAATGTTGTGTGAAGCCCTTTCCAAGAATCAGACGTGAACTGAGCACCCCTATCTGATATGATGGACAATGGAACACCATGTAGCCGGACAATTTAAGAAACATACACTTGAGATAACTTGTCAACTGAATAAGTAGTTTTGACTGGTACAAAATGAGTTGTCTTCGTTAATCTGTCCACCACAACCCAAATTGAATCCATATCGTCACTAGTTCTAGGCAAACCGCTAACAAAGTCCATTGTGATATGCTCCCACTTCCACTCTGGAATAGGTAACGGTTGTAGAAGACCTCCGGGTAACTTATTTTCAGCCTTTACCTGCTGGCATGTCAAGCATTTCTTCACAAATTCAGCAACAGACTTTTTCATTCCGGGCCACTAAAAGTTTCTTCTTAAATTTCTGTACATCTTAGTACCCCCTGGGTGAATAGTATAACGAGATCGATGTGCTTCGTTTAATATTTCATTCCTCAGTTCTAAACATGTCTTCTTCGGCACCCATAAACGATTCTTAAACCGCAAAGTCTCATCAGAATGCAGCTTCCAGTCCTTGTTGTCTTTGTCATTAGCCATGTCCAAATACCTGACAAAATCTTGACTTTCTATCTGAGCCTTGGCTATCCTTTGAATCAATGTAGATTGTACTGTCATTTGAGCCAAATATCCTTTGCACACACTACCACTTTCAGATTCTTGGAAGATATAATCCGCAGCTTCATCCAACATCAACCATTCCTTAACCATCAGTTGTGCTAGAATTCTCTCCTTCTTACGACTAAGAGCGTCAGCCACCACATTAGCCTTACCCGGATGATACAGTAAAGTATAATCATAGTCTTTCATGTACTCCGTCCAGCGTCTTTGCCTCATGTTCAAATCCTTCTGAGAAAACAAGTATTACAAACTCTTGTGGTCCGAATATAACCTGAATTTCTCGCCATACAGATAGTGCCTCCAAATCTCCAAAGCAAACACCGCCGCCGCCAACTCTAAATCATGCGTAGGGTAGTTCTTTTCATGAATTTTCAATTTTCTGGAAGCATAAGCGATAACTTGTTTATTCTGCATTAAAACACACCCAAGTCCAACATTAGATGCATCTGTATAAACGTCATAAACCGCCCTGGACTCGGTACTGTCAAAACCGGTGACGAAGTTAAACGGCCCTTCAACTCTTGAAATGCAGACTCACATTCAGCCGTCCATTCGAATTAACCCCTTTCTGTGTCAACCGACTCAATGGAGAAGAAATAACAGAAAAACCCTTCACAAACCGACGATAATAACCTGCCAGACCTAAGAAACTTTGGGTTTCTGAAACCGTCCTTGGTTGTTGCCAATTCAGAACACTATCAATCTTTGAAGCATCTACTGCAATTCCCCCACTTGAAACAACATTACCAAGAAATTTAACTTCATTTAACCAGAACTCACACTTACTAAACTTTGCATAAAGCTGATTTTTACGCAAGTTTGAAGAACCTTCTGTAAGTGTATCTCATGGTCTTCACGAGTCTTTAAATAAATCAATATATCACTATGAACACAATTACACATTCATTCAAAAATGGCCAAAGTACCATATGCATCAAATCCATGAATGCTGCTGGAGCGTTAGACAAACCAAAAGGCATAACAAGGTATTCATAATTCCCTAACGCTGTCCTAAATGATGTTTTAGGAATGTCACCTTCCTTGATTCTCAACTGATGATACCCAGTCCTAAGGTCAATCTTAGCAAAGAAATTAGCATATTTCAACTGATCAAACAAATCTCTATCCTTGGAAGTGGATACCTATTCTTAATAGTGACTTTATTTAGTTCCCGATAATCAACACACAACCTAAACGTATTATCCTTCTTTTTCACAAAAAAAAAACAGGAGCACCCCACGGAGAAAAACTAGGTTGAATAAATCCTAAGCTCAATAACTCTTCTATTTGTGTCTTTAATTCATTCTTTTCACAAGGAGCCATACGGTAAGGATTTTTCGAAATCGGAGAAGTTCCTGGCAGTAAATCAATGCTAAAATCTATGTCTCTCTTAGGCGGCAACCTGGGCAGAACATCTGTAAATACATCTTTAAATTCACACACTACCGGAATAGACTCTACTGTCACCGTATCCTCAGTGACACAAGCAAGCAAACCAAACCCATTTTCACCACCAGCCTTTTTCAATTTCTGAAACAGACTTTGTGACTTAACTGAACCCACAAAAACGAATGGAGATTGACCAGGGAAATGAAATGTAACTACTTTAGCATAACAATCCACACTAGCATGATACTTAGCTAACCAACCCATACCTAATATGACATCAAAACCACACATCTCTAACACTATCAAGTCTGCAATTAATTCTTGGTCGTTAACCATCATCACACATTTCTTGCAAACTTGAAAAGGAAAGGTTTTTCTCCCTAATGGTGTAGCCAAAGCTAATAATTTGTTGTTACATGCCATGTCTAACCCTAGTTCAGTTGCTATGCTGAGACTAATAAACGATTGAGTGGAACCAGTGTCTATCAACACATGAACTAGATGATTGAATAATAGTATTTTACCTTCAAATACTTAATCGGTCGCCGAACCATCCCCTTCTACCGTTGTATAGAACACTTGACTCTCCTCTGATGTTTCTTGATTAGAAGTTACTATCGGCTCCATTGCATATACCGCTCCTTGTTGAGTCAACCCAGTTGAGAGGTTCCTTGGACAATCTTTCTTGAGATGACCCCCTTCACCGCAGGTAAAACATTTGTAAGAATTCAAATTAAAACTTGCTGGTGCAGTCGGGCGTACTTGCTGGAAACGTACCCATCTCCCTTGAAGTCTAACTGTAGGTGGACGTGTTGTAGGTGGTACTGATGTTGATCCTGCTGACCATGGTCTTACTTGTGGTCTGAAGTATGTCTGGTTAGACGTTGATAACATTGGCCGCTTTGCTGGGCCTGGTCTTGCTAAAAACTGTTGTGGTCTCTCTCTAACCCGTGTTGCAAGTTGATCTTCAATCTCTTTTTCATAATCAAGAGACCGATTCAAAGCATCCTCATAGGTCTTGATTCGTAAACATGAAAGTTGTTTTCGCATCTCGGGATCCAAACCCCTAATAAATTTCTTCGCTTTAGCTTCATCAGTAGTTATCAACCCTGCTCCGTAACGCGACAACCTTGTAAGCTTATCATTATAAGCGCTGACGGACATACCACCCTTCGTTAAGGACATGAACTCATAAAATTTCCTATCTCTTGCCGCATCACGTACATACTTGTCTATGAACAAAGTTTTAAACGTATTCCAAGTCATTGTTCCACCTTCCGCTTCCATTATTGCCTTCCACCAATCCCGTGATGGTCCTCGAAATTTGAAGGTAATCAACTTAACCCAAGTACCTCTTTCATTGGATACATTTTCCAAAACATGTTCTGCATTTTGCAACCATTCTTCCGCCTTCTCGGGATCTGGATGACTGCCACTGAATACCTTTGAAGAGAGTTTCAAATACCGTTGAAGTAACTATCCAAATTGATCCCGATTTCGTGCCGGCATAATCACATCCCCTTGGTTTGAAATCTAACCTGTACCCCTGAGTTATGATTTGGAGCCAAAATTCCAAGCCTTTCTTCCAATAACAGTTGGTGTTGCCTCATATCTGTCATAGACTTCATTAACATCTCCACATTACTACTCCCAATTTGCTGACTAGGTCCACCCTCCAAACTCTGATTTTCAGTCCCGTCTACCATTCTCTGCCACCGCAACAAGAACATAAATCTTATTATCTAAACTTTACAAGACATTATAAGCACACTACTCACAAACAACAACAAATAATCACTACTATACACAGTATGATTTTTATTCTTGATTTCTTTTAAATTCTAGCCTTTACTATATGCCCATATAAGATCAACTAATGGGCTCTGATACCAACTTTGTAGCGCCCCTTTTTCTTAAGACAATATTTAGGAATCTAAACCAAAACTATATGAAACTGAGCTAAACATTTCCGAGACGAACCCAGACATAAACTACACTTTTTCACATTATACATAAACATCTAGTTTTACAGTGTGTTGTTTGTAATATACATTATACACAATATACACAACCAAGAGTTAGAGATTAGCTTACATACAAAATACTCAAAAAAAAAGAAAGCACCTTCAGAAAGTTACAAGTCTGCAAAAAAAAAAAAAAAAACACTGAGATCAGCAACGATCTCACAAGAGCACAAGTTAAGTCCACTTAATCGACCCAAACGTCAATTTCTCCTTCGACCGAATCAACACCACTTACATCAAAGCTACCTGTCACTAACAAAGAGGTGGAAAGAGTGAGATAAACAACCCCAATGGATACTTACACTACTCAAACATAATCATCAAAGTTGAATTTTAAGAATGCAATTTTCTTTAAACGATAGTACACATTCAATTCACAGGAATAAACAAGCCAGTATTCCAAACATCAAAAGAAACCAGCACACGCAAGCACAATCATGTATATGGAACTACTCCTTCATCAAACAATGTATAATATTTGTGCTAACCACACTCATTAGCTATTGATGTCACCAAGACCATGATGACCCACTCTAAGCAATAAAAGCTGAATGTAAGTAGTTATAAAAAGGAGGAGCAGTGTCCTATATACCACAAAAAGGAAATTCTTATTTCCCACACAACCACAAAAGCAAGCAACTACAACTCAGGTCATTTCCAAGTGATGGAAAGACTAACACAATCTACAGAGTTTTCGAGAACAAAAACTAACAATGCATGAGTTTATTAAAGAGCATAAACATAGTTTTACAAAGCCATTAATGGTCACGAAAGAGTGATGCAAGTTCCCACCTCAAACCGTTACCCAAACCTCAATCTTCACAATCCGCTAACTGAAATCAGAGACACCTATTCAAACAATACAACCTGCACAATGTAATTTGATTAAAACCCACTTCAATTTCAGCCTCTAACACCCTGGTAAACAGCGCGAGAGTCAAAGTTTCAGAGTTCATAAAACGTTCATCTTCGATTCAAATTAAACAATCAATAACTCCATAGAAAGACGACAATCTCCTCTACAACATTCATTGAGACCTCGTGAACTAAATCGTTTTCTAGCATACCTATAAAAGTCCATAAAGACGCCTACTCACTGCAGTTACCAGCAAATCCAGATTTCATAAAAAAACTCTAAAATTGTAAAACTTAATCAATTCAACTCTAAATCAAGCAACAAAAGTCTCTAAAGTTTGGTAGTTCAATATATTACAATACCTGAGTAAGAACTAAGGCTAAATCAAGTTGTAAGTGTCAAATTTTTCTTAAAAGTAGAACTGCCAGGATTGCGAAATGAAGACACACAAGCTGGCATATTCAAGACATATTATTGTACCAGAACCATTGAATATCATGCTGAGATTGTTGTTCAAATACACCTAAAACTTATCAGTAGAAGTCCTAGGCTAAATCAAGTTGCATAAGTATCAAACTTGCTGAAAACTGAACTGGCTGGAGCATTGAACATCGGTTACTGAGTTAAACATATCCCACGACATGAAGTTCATAGAAGAGTACTCAAAATCACAGTAGATATGACTTGCAGAGAATAAAATTTCATGAAAAGAAATCCCAATTCAGTTCATTAACAAAAGACCCTAAAACCTGAGCCTAAATGTCACCTAGAATTCTGAAGTGTTGTTATGTATATCAATTCAACCAAAGTTCATATCAAATCCAAGATCGACAGTTTCATGTAGCATCACAGTATATATCTAATTTCATGTCATAGCAAAGTTCTACTCCTCATGAATCAGTAGACAGAGATTGAGAAGCAAAAAAAAACAAAACATCAACAACAAAAAGAATGGTTTCAAAAGAAAACCCTAAGGTTCTGGTTGATCAACAAGTTCACAGAATTCACAAATCTCCTCTATATATCGAGTTCTGATCCTACCAGGTTTCAGTAACTAAGAAAGATTGAAATCAATTTCGAATGAATCCTTAGATTTCTAGTTCAGGGATTGAGACGGTCAAGGTAGAATCAGTAATAGTAGATTCAATCAACGAATCAGTGGAGTTCAACCAGTTGAAACAAGAATAATTTAAATTGACGCATACCTTCAATTCATTGCTCAAGAATAAAAAAGCCCCTTTTTCAATTACTTCCAAATCTCCATGGAAATCAACCAACTCAGCACAAAAAGTTCACCATTTTCAGTCACTCAAGATGAATTCAGGGTTGGGTACGAATGTTTTAGGTTTGTTTTGATTGATTTTCTGTTCACCTGGATCTATCGTCGATTTCTCTCACGGATACTACAGATGTTGTAAGAGATGGCAGCTAAGTTCGACTGTTTTCATCAACATTTCTCTTTTCTTTCCAAAAATACCCCCTATGAACACGAGCCACTGTGTCAAGGTAAACATTCGCCACGTATCCAAACTGATGATGACTAACTCATAAAAAAAAATCAGTTTTCACAGGTTCCTAACACGTCTCTAAGCTAATTTGACACTAACTAACCCAAGCACACAAAAGCACACATCTTAGAAAAAAATAAATACCAAACAAAGCTCAACCAACCGTATGATTGGTTTCAGAAAATTTTGAAACAAAAACATCACAATTATTACTAATTGTGCCTAGACAATGTAATAAATAAAGATAAAATATAGGATCGCTACAACTTTCTTTGCTTCCCTCCTTAAGATCAATCCTTCTTCTTCACTTTGTGACCGAAGCAAGTCTGAAACGGCCATTTTTTGGTTTAGGTCAGGATTGTACAGATTGATTTCTCGAATCAAAAGTACTCACGTGCAGTGCATTGTTTAGGGTTTAGACTCGTTTCTCATCCACACACCCAAAATTACCAAAATCAGCAGAAACAGTTTTCACCCACAAACACCTGTTTAAGAAAAGCCAGATTTTTATTTCATATATTTATTGCTTTTGCTTAACAAAATTTCGGTACAATTGATATTTTATTCCATAATGTGTGTATGGATGTGTGTGTGATTCAATTGGTTTCGGTTAAGAAAAACTATTGTTATCTTGTTTTATTGTGTGGTATCAATTGTTTAGGCTTACAATATTTCAGTGCAATTGCGGTGCTATAATGTCTATGTTATTTCAATTGCTTCCGGTTGAGGTGAATAATTATGCAAGTTGATTTATTTGGTTTGTATGAATTGTTTATGGCTTAACGAAAGAAAAAGTTTACGGAATGGATTGTTTAGTCGAATTCAATTTCGGATAAGAGAAACTAAGTTTATCTTAGTTAGACTTATCAACGTAGAGGTTTCGGTTATTCAAGTCTAATCGAATTCCCTAACAAGAAATGCTAGTTAACTAACCTAGTACTTGTCTTGTTTAAAAGTGAAAGGTCTAAGTTATATGGATAATTAGAACCTGATGAGAAAAATAGAGTTATCTTTATTTTGGTCTTATCGACCGAAGCGGTTGTATTTGTGCAATCGATTTAGCAAAGGGACTAAGGTGCTTAGTTGATTTTTTTATTTGCTAAACTAAATTGGGAAAATTGCTTCGGGCAATTGTTTCCTTGATAACATATCAAAGCAAATTACTTTGTAGTTTCAATTTTGATATTGTTATCAAAAATGGTGTGTGGAACCCTCGTGCTTAACTCTATAGGTTTGCAAGTCTATTTTGAGATTTGTAAGATTCTTTTCGGTTTGTCCTTTATTTTTTTCGTTTCTTTGTCATTTTGTGACAAAAAGGGGGAGAAATATATGGAGTAAACAAGTGATATTGGCATTGATTTTATATTGATTGGTATCACTAAGGAAAAGGACAATTGTGCTTAAACATTTATCTAACGAAAGAGTGAAAGCATAGACTAAGGGGGAGTAGCATATCATATTAATTGGTATAACAAAGACGTGCAGATTGATAAAATCTACCTATCTCACCTTTAGGGGGAGTATAAGCTTTGTTATTATAATGTCAACAGCGGCATTTAAGGATTGAATGTATACAGGTTAGTGTGATGTTGAATTCGGGAATCAAGCGTATGTGTAATGAATTCTTGTAATTTGTTTATCCATATGATTGTAAGATTTTTGTCACTAAAATTGACAAAGGGGGAGATTGTTAGAGCATAGCTCGGTTGAACCCACCAAGCGTTGGTATGTCAAGTTTGGTTGTCATATTTTAGTGAATCAAAACTCATTTTAAGAGTCGCTTGATTATGTACTAGAGTCAACTTCATATAGGTTAGCTTGAAAGTATTAGGATATGAGACATTACAAGTATTGCAAAGACTTTAAGAAATGAATAAGTAAGAAGCTACAACGACAACATCATCCTTCCACTTGAGGTTAGTGATATTTGACTTGAACTGTCTCATTCCATAACGTATCTTTCAAGTCGTGCATATTGAAAACAAAACTGCGAAGCATGAACACATTAGATAGACATAGTATTAAGGAATGCGATACGAGGTTTAATGTTTAACCATTAAACTTTGTAGATAATACATCGACATAATCCTTTAAATGTTATTGTGATTATATATGGGTATGAGGTTAGGATTTCATCCTAGGAACAATGTTCTACATGTGTTTTAAGGAAGTAAGTTCATAATCTTGTTTATGAATCGAAAAGGAAATCGCCAGGCGTTATTGGTATTGTTATTCATTGCATATCTTGTGAAAAACCAATATGTGTGATTTAGTATAACCGCTCATGACTTGTTTGTGTTCTTGGTAAAACTATTCACAAAGGCGTGACTTATGTATTGGTATGACTTTTATTAGCGAAATCGATCTTAAGTAATCACCTGAGATGGTATGATCGAGTTTGTGATTTGTGTATGACCGAATCTGGGTAAAGGAGAACCGATCCTAGTAAGCGGTGCAATACATCACAAAGGGGAATCGATCCTTGTATGAGGTGCAACAAGTTTGTAGCAGAAAGGGGAACCGATCCTATGGACATGTGCAACACGTTTTAGGAAAAGGGGAACTGATCCTATGGACATGTGCAACACATATAAGTTAGATACCATATATATGTGGGGAACCGATCCTAATACCTAGTCAACCGAATTTTGGAAAGCTAGTGTGACTATGCACAATACTCACTGGAGGTAGAACCGAAACTTGTTTTGGTAGAACCGTTAAACCCATGATTTGTGATTGAATGTTCTTGATCAATCACATAGTTCTTGAAAGTCAGACTGAGCCAATTCTAAACTTGTTTGCAAGTGTGGCAAATCGGTTTCAAGGTTGTAAGTATGAAAGAGGACTTACAAAGTAAGGATGTCGACATACTTTGAACACGTACAGTAATGTTTATCTTTTATTGTTCAAAGTTATTCCTTAATAGCTAAAGGAAGAAAATCCCAGGATCGAAAGATAAATAAGTTAAGAATCTTTTATTTAAGGTTGTTAATTTTATATTAGAAAAATGAGAATTAGTAATGTGCATTTACTAGTTAAAGATTTTCTAAAGATATTTTCGGTCAATATGTTGGACATAGCATTTCCAAGAATTATGGAAACCGAATTTGGAATATATTGCATATCTTGAGAATATTTTCGGTTTTGGAAATTCCTTGGTGTCCAAACTTCCTTGTCTATAAATACTTGAAGTTTTCATTTTTGGCAAACTAATCCTTCGTGACGGCAAACTTCCTCGGTTGTGTTGTTACTGGTGTGGCCGCCTATTCGGAGAGAAGAGTAACCTAATTAGGCGAAATCTCTTACGACCGCTCAGTTTAAAGTCTTCTTTGGGATTGAGAAGCTCTATTAGTATCGTTGGTGGGAAACTAGATAATTGAGGTTTATCTTGTGTTTTCGATTGATTTGATTGACTAACGGTGGTTGAACTTTGATTACACCTAGTTTGTTTATGCTTGAGAATCTTCTCTTATGGTATAAGATTCACTCAAACTAGATCGAAGTTTCGACAGGGATCTTTAGATTGTTTTTAGTTCTAAAGACGATCTTGTGATAATCCATTGTTAATAGACTCCATTCTATGCGTGATTGATCACAAGAGATTCAAGTTATCGTGTGCAGGTGTTTATTGAAGATCTAAGAAGATTTGAAGACAAAGAAGATATTGAAGATTTCTGATTTGGGGTTCATAATCTTTGGTGTGCACAATACTTGTTTCGGTATAAGAGGATCCAACTATAATCGGTTTATCCTTGTGGTAGATTGGATTGATTAGTTTTGTAGATCAGCATCAATACAATTCTTTGTGATTAAAAGTATTGATTGCAAAATCTTAACAATTACCTTTGGTAGTTGAACATAAAATAGATCTAAGAACCTGACGAAGGAGTTTATTTGAGATAAACAGAAGAGCCTTTGTCGAACTCACGTCACTTGGTTGAAGAGAGTTGCTACCAAACAGATTTGTTGTTCCTTTACTGTTTGGAATACGAACCAAAGGAATTGTTCCAAGTACGTGACTTATTCATAAGTTGGAGGCATGGGAATACAGACGGAACTAAGTGAACTATAGGATTAGTTGCTTGGTCTCAACTATACGAAGTTGGTTTAATTTTGTATAGCGGCTTAATCCTGAGATTATTCAATTCTGGACAAGGTCCCGGGGTTTTTCTGCATTTGGCGGTTTCCTCGTTAACAAAATCTTGCTGTGTCATCTACTTTTATTTTCCGCATTATAATTGAAGTAAATTACACAAACTTTAATTCCTATTTTCTTGATAAGCAATCCTATTGTGTTTGTTTAAGTCCGAACCTCTTTATCAAGTAAACATACTTCGTTGTTAAATTGTCTCGATCTCGTATCCATAGACGATCACACGAAGTGTGAACCGATTAGTTGCATTATCTCGACTCAGTCCGTAGACAATCACTTTCGAAGAAAGGACTTATAGGTAGGAAAAGTTTTAGGTTGAGGTATATTTGGGTACCCTCGCCTTTTCATGAAGTATGCGTACCCGTACACGTACCTGCGGTTATTGGATGTCTGGGCAAGTATGCGTACCCGTACGCATACTGCGGAAGTTTCATGTCTGTGAATTTCTGCTGGAGTTTGGAATATAAATTGTATGCGCACCCGTACGCATACTGGCGTAACTAAACTCGGTCCGGCTACTTAAGTATGCGTACCCGTTTGCATACTTGAGTTGGTTACTTTCTAAAATCGGTTGTGTACATGAACTTAAATATTTATAAATTAAGGAATGCAATCTTTGAAAACCGTGGCTATAATGTTCATGTATTGATTCGAGTGAATCAAATCGATTTTGCTTCAATTGTGTTCTTGTATACTTTTATGAGAATACAACAATTGACCGACTCTTTAACTAGTTTCATTTGAGTCATTTGAACTAGTTATGGTTAAGATGAATAAGATTGATATGATAGTAATCATATGGCTAACTTCGGTTAACTATTTGTGATCCAACATGGTGTACACGTTTGGGTACGGTTACATAAACCTAAATGAGGGTACATTTCATTTATGTGTAACAAGCTAAGTTCGATCTAAAAGTTGAAAAATATTAGCTTGGTTGAATCGGGTTTTTCATCTAACGGTGAATATTGAATGCTTTGTTACCAAGGTAACTTGGATTGCAAACCCTGATTTGAAAACTATATAAAGGAGAATTCTAACAACTGGGAAACCTGATCGCCACACCTCATGTGAGTTGCTAGTTGCATCAACTAGAGTCGATTCTCCTTTAACCTTAGGTTTTTTCGAGACCCTGTAAGTTAACGACTTCAAAGACTTCATTGGGATTGTGAAGCCAGACCCAACTCATCTATCACTTGGAAAGTCTATTTCTACTCTATCTCATATATTGAGACATAAGTCATGTTACGATATAGTTTTCTATTATACACATTTGAGATTTTGAGTTGAGTTTAACTCTCTTACATATTTCTCGAAATATGTGTTGGTAAGCTTTCGCTTCGACCAAGTTCGTCTTATATTCTTGACGCAAGTCAAAAGATGATCGTGTGAAAATTGCCGAGTAACATCTTACATGGTTTGTGTGATCCAATCATTTGGTGTAGACTTGGAATGTTTCGTTATGATTATTTCAATAACTTGAAAATTAATTTGATGATAATGTGTGAAAACGACTATTGTCATCCTCTAAGAAAGTTTCATTATGATTATTGTCATCCTTTAATAGTGTGTGAAACGGCTATTATTCCAAGTCTGGGAACCATAGTATGCATACCCGTGCGTACTGGTTGGTTAGTTGAAGTCTGGGAACTTAGTATGCATACCCTTATGCGTTCCGGCGTAAGTTCAAGTACTCGAATTCAACTGAGTTTGGTGGTGTACGACAGTATGCATACCCGTTCGCATACTGGCGAAGCTAGACCAAGTCTGGCTACTTAGGCATGCGTACCTGTTTGCATATTTAAGTGGGTTATGTTCTAAAATCGCTTCGTTCATACATTTATAAATTAAGGAATGCAATCTTTTGCAAACGGTGGCTATAATGTTCATGAATTGATTCGAGTAAATCAAAATCAATTTTGCTTCAATTGTCTCTTGTATACTTCTATGAGAATATAAACAATTGAACAACTCTATAACTAGTTTCATTTGAGTCATTTGAACTAGTTATGTTAAGATGAACAAGGTTGATATGAAAGTGTTCATATGTCTAACTTCGGTTAACTATTGTTGAGACAACAAGGTGTACACGTTTAGGTACGGTTACCCATATTTAAATGAAGTAACTTTTCATTTTCGTGTAACAAGCTAAGTTTGATCTAACGGCTGAAAGATATTAGCTTGAGTCTAATGAGGTTTTCATCTAATGGTGAATATTGAATGCTTTGTTACCAACGTAACATCGATTGCAAACCCTGCTTTTGATAAGGGAGAACTCTAGCAACTGGAAAACCTAATCCCCACACTCCTGTGTGATACTAGTTGCGACTAGAGTCGATTCTCCTTTAACCTAGGTTTTTCTAAAACCATTATAGGTTAACGACTTAGAGACTTCATTGGTATTGTGAAGCCAGACCCAATTATTTTCAATGTAGTTGCGTGTTCTTATCTTGCTTTATTATATCGTATTGAGTACTATCTTCTCTAAGATTTTCTCGTGATTTAATCTCTGATAGGCAAGATAAAGAGTAGTCACAAACATCTTCGTCTCATCGTTTGTGATTCCACAATATCTTGTTTCTCTACCATACAATTAAGATTATTGTGAGTTTACTGATATTACTAGGTTGTTCTTCGGGAATATAAGGCTGGTGTATCAATTGGTTCATGTTCACCTTGATATATCAAAAGATAGAACAAAACTCATAGGTATTTATGTGGGAGACAGATTTATCTATTCAATAGACTTTTCAGTGTGAGACAGATTTGTTTATCAAGTCTTTGACTTTGGGTCGTAGCAACTCTTAGTTGTGGGTGAGATCATCTAAGGGAATCAAGTGCGTCGAATCCTGCTGGGATTCAGAAGCGTAAGGAACGCGACTGTGCCTTAATCAGTGTGAGATTGGTTAGGGCTCAACTACATTCCAGTCCGAAGTTATCTTGTAGTAGGCTAGTGTCTGTAGCGTCTTAATACAGTGTGGTGTTCAAATATGGACTAGGTCCCGGGGTTTTTCTACATTTGCGGTTTCCTCGTTAACAAAATTTCTGTTGTCTGTGTTATTTCTTTTCCGCATTATATTTTCTATATAATTGAAATATCACAGGTTGTGCGTAGTTCAATCAATTAGATAATCCAACCTTTGGTTGTTGATATAAATTGATTGACACTTGAACATTGGTATTTGTTACCGTTCAAGTTGTTTCACATAATAATCAGGCTCGCGGATTTCTATCTGTTTGATTTGCTAACTACATTGTGAAATAGAGATACAACTCTTGGATATATTTCCATTGATTGAGTCTGACTGTCTAGTTGATTCTCTTGGAATTATATTCGAGTATGTCTATACAGATTACCTAAACGAAATATTGGATGTGGTTGTTATACCGTCGCTTTTTCAATATCTCTTAATGTTAAGAAGATTGCTCTATATGAGAAATATTTAGGCATTCCTATCTTTATTTCAAGGTTGAAAATGGATACTTTCAATCACCCCGCTGACTAACATGATAAAAGAGTAGCAAAATGGAAAGGTAAAATTTGAACCAATCAGGGAGATCTGTTTTGGTTCAACATGTGTTAAAATCATCTCCAATTTATCAAATAAATACTTTTAACATTCCAGCCAAAAGTAATTAAAAAAACGGAACAATCTCAAAGAGATTTTTATTGGGAAAAATCCTTACTTGGTAGTTTGTATGTAAAGTAATGGCCGAAGATTTTTCCCCACAAACATCAAGGTGGCTTCGGTTTTAAAAATCTTAATCATGTAAACATCTCTTATCTCTATAAAACTGCCTGGAATCTGATTCATAGTCCTCAGGCCTTGCATTATAAGATTTTTATGTGTAAGTATTTTAAAAGTGGTGACCCCTTGAATTACAATAAGAACGATGACTGTTCTTATGTTTGGAAAATCATTTGTGCCGATATTGATTTTATTCTTGAAAACTCCTATTGGGAAGTTGGAAATAGAGAAAGTATTTTAGCTCTCAAAGACAAGAGGATCCCAAAAGTTGTGCAACCAATAGCTTTTTCCAGTCGTAAACCTAACTGGACTATAGCTAAATTTATAGATAAAGATACTCACAGCTGGAATGCTCATTTAGTCAATGCTTTCTTTGATCATTGTAATGCTAGCAATATATTGTCTTCTAGAATTCCTATAAGTGTAAAGGATAGAATTATCTGTCGATACACTAAGGATGGTGAGTTTATAGTGAAATCTTGCTATAAGCTAATTTCAGGCCAGTTTGATCATATAAACAACCCTGAGAATGTTAATCCCACTTATATGGCTCTACGGAAATTCCCTATGCTTCCTAAGGTTCAATTTTTCATATGGAAATTCCATGAAATCATTTTACCCTCTAAAGTTACTATAGAAAGATATTCTAACAGTCTAGATCTGAAATGCAGGATGTGTAATCAATTAGTACATGAAACATCTGAACATATACTATTGCATTTCCCTTTCGCCTTGACTATGTGGTCTCTAACCCCTTTTAGTGCTGTTATATCTCAAGTAAATAGCATAAATTTGAATTTGCAAGGTTGATTTATTATTGTTTAAACTCTCCACATCTCAAACCTTTTGTTTCTTGTGTATGTACACTTGCCTAGCAGATACGGAGAGACACATATTTTCATGTCTTTCAGGGGAAAACATACACCCCCAAATCATATATATACTTGTTATCAAACTTGTTAATGACACTGTTTTCTTTTTTTGTCCACTCTACTGCTATTATGAATAGTCACTCAGTCGAGGATAAGAATATAAGTGACGTGATCAGTAATCTCTCTGAAAATTGTATTATTATTATTATGCCTCACTATATAATACTCCCTCTGTCCTTTTTTATCTGTCCTAATTTCTACTTTGGTATGTCAATTTTTATATGTCCGCTCTGTTTATAGACATACTTTTTCCTTAAACTATCAAATATATTTTTTATTTTTAATAATCATAAAATCATTTTTAATATAAACTTAATTCAAAATCATCATATATAAGGAAAAAGCCTTACTCCATATCTTTGTATTAATTGTCATTCCTTTTTTAAATAAAAACATTTATGACAAAATTCCAAATTCATGGTCGAGTATATCTAAAGAGGAAATAATCTACAATTTCAATTTTTTTCCCTCTCAAATAAAAATTCCAAAGGCTCCAAAGTTTTAGTGCGGGAAACCAAAATCAAATGGAGGAAAAAAAAATTCTTAAATTGTGGATTTCATAATAAAAGCAGTATAAGTTTGCTTTTATTTCTTAAAATATTTCCTAAAACAATAATACTATCCAATTTAGAATTTTTAACACTAATAATTTTAGTTTTGGTAATGACCTAACATTAAATAGGCTAGTCAAGGGGTAATCATGATATTTTATAGGATTTCCTTAATATCTTGACAAAGTCAAAGCAGACTGTTAATTTAGGACGGAATGAGTAATTTTTTTCATTCGGGTGTTGGAATGACCATGAGTGACATTGTAGGAAACTATTGTGGATGCAAAATCATCCCTGAAATAACAAGGAATCCGGAGGAGGCAGAGAACATCGTGCTACTGGAAGCGGCAAGGTGGTGAAGAAAGGAAGTCTACATAAAATATGCATTATTAGTGATGCAAAATTAGTTGTTGAGTCTTTTAATTTAGATAATAACCAGTTGTACTGGTATAATAAATCAATCCTAAATGATTGCAAGGTCATTCTTAGAGATCTTAGTTTTGTCAAAAGTGAGTTCTTAAAAAGAAACAATACGGCATAAGCCGATACTGCGGCAAAGTTCTATAGAAGGTCTAGAAACTATGAAATCTGGTTGGAATAGTTTCCAAGCTTTCTTTCTACGCGATTGTAATCCGTTCTAAATAATGAATTTATTTTTCCTATTAAAAAAAACCAGGAAATAAAATATAATGCTTCGAAACCATAAGTATGAATAAGGTTTGTTTATTAATGAAATTTGATCAATAAACATATGTGTGATCACAAAAACGTAGGGAGTAAACCACTTCAACAATTGAAAAATTCCTTATCTAACTGTCATATTTAAATCATGAACTAAAATTTTGTTTTCTTGGGAGAATATAGGAGTACAGGTTGTAATGAAAAAGAATAATCGACTAAATACTAATTAAAATTTTCAGCTCTAAATAGTCTAGTGCTCTGACCAAAATTAATGGGCCAAACACTTATTTACGTTCTAGCATTCTTCAAAACAAAAACAAAAAAATTACACTAGTTATTTTTCGTCATATTTTGTGCCTCAAATATCGAGCCACTTGGCACACGACCCTTCGCAGGTTCACATCCGTAAGAAACAGTCGCCTCTTCGCAGCTTCGTGGCTTGGTTCTTGAAGCTGTGAAGATCGGTAAACTTCACTGCAAAACTAACCCGACCTTAACAATGATCCAACTATTTGAACTGCTAATCTGCCTTATCACTCTCGAGTCTTTGGTTATTTTAGGAGAAGACTAACATGACTCGTGGTCGATTAAGATCACCTTCCATAACCCATCTACCAAAACATGTTTATCAGTGGCGGAGGCAGAAAATAACAACAAGGGGGCTAAAAAAATTATTTAGAAATATGGAAACTTTGATGGGCTAAATATTAATATTTGGTGGGCTAAATATAAAAAATGAACAATCTTTATGCAGTTTTCAAGATTTTTGGGGGCCAGCCAGGGTTAGTCAACCATTAGCTCAGCCCATGCTTATCCTTGTATTTGGTTTCATTTTTGAGGACTCATAAATATATAAATAAACTAATTAAAACAAAAAGACCATGATCAAATTTTACTAAGATGAATGATGAATTTGGGAATTATGCACCTTTCTCACGCTTGCAAAATATGGCACACTAATTTGATCAAGAAATTAAAATCATTGGAGTTATCGCTTTAAGTGAGTCGGTGATATAAATTTCCCAAACGAGATTATATGGAGTCGGTTATATCCTTATAAAGTCAATTTCTTTTTATGGTTTTTCTCCCACGATAAGTTGATGACGATCGATAATCTTACTAGAAGAGGTACGGATGTGGATAGGTCTTGTCGGTTTTGTGAAGAAGAAGATGAAACAAGATCTCATTTGTTTTATGATTGTTGGAGAACTAAAAGAATTTGGACTTACTTTGTTAAAGAATGTAGTTTCCATTCGAACTACAATACTTGTATTGCCACTATTATTCAAACTTGGAGTTATGATTGGGGTGATGAGCGGCTCAACCGTATTTGGAACAATCTTCCGGTTACGATATGGTGGTGCATTTGGAAGGAACGGAATGCAAGGATTTTCAACAACAAAAAGAGAAATTTAGCAAGCATAATTAGAGATATCAAGATTCAAGCTTATTTTTGGACCGAATCAAACACTAAGATGGTAGATTTAACGACTAATATGACAGTTTGTTTATGGGATTCAAATTTCTAGTATCCTATTTGAGAGTGCGTGGAGTAGCAAGTGTATGTGTCTACTCTTGCTATTGTAATTTTTTTCCGATCATTTTGGTGATCAACTCCCATGTCGGTTTCCATTTTTCGTTTCGGTTGCATTTATTGGGTTAAGGTACCCTTTCAACCGATAAAAAAGAAAACCATTGATGAGAACACAAAATTGGTTAAAAAGACCAAAATCAACAATTCCTGGGTGAAAAGGACATTTAGATTTTGATACTGTTTAAATGGACAAAAATGTAAAAATAGCCAGGATGTAAACAGTTTCATCCTACCCATTTTCAAATACTTTTTCTTATTTTTAATTTACATCAGGATGCATCCAGTTTCATCTTGCTATTTTTTAAGTTTAAGTCAGGATGAATCCAGTTTCATCCTTACTGTTTTTTTGATGTCCATTTCACTCATAATAATTTTTACTCGTCCATTTGAACCATGTTTTAAAAATATTTGGACAAATAACCCATTTTCCGTGATGAGTTGCTAGCCCATTTAAATAAAACTAAAATAGGGACCGGGCGATACAGCCAATTATAAGAAATTATGTATTTCCCATCCCATGCATATTAGTGGAAATCCATATTTTGTAAGCTTTGGCTAAGATTATAATTCTGTAACTTACGGTTTTTGTTTAATCTTGATGTACTACTGTGCACACACGGTTGCTTAGATAAGAATACCAAGGAAAGTGACACGAAGTTTATATTTTCACACAATGTATGGGATATGGACCATTTCTACTCATAAGAATACCCTTATTTACAAGTTGCGATTGGCTATTATGCCTCCTCCTATATAAGTAGCTCCTTCTATAATCTCTATATATTATATGCAAACAAGGGGAAGACAGATCATTACAAGCCAAGTTCTTCGTAATCAAAAGCAACCAAAACTTATTCGAGATGTTTCGATGTTTCAAAGAATCAGAGCGGCCATCATCCAATGCTCTGTCTGTAAGTACACTAGTTGCTACAAATTAACCTACATAGGCTTCCTAGAATATATGCTTATATGCATTTGTTAGTGGATGTTAATAATTTGTATCAATTTTCTAGTAATGATTTTTGTTCACTAATACATTTCTCTTGTTGCTTATCTTGAAGACCGTAGAGCTTCTTGTTCATATGAACTGCGAAGGATGTGAAAGAATGGTCAAGAAAGCAATCTCCAAGTTAGAAGGTACGTAAGTCAAGAATTTAACATTTAATGGCGATTTAAATTTTGTTATTATTAATACGATAAGTGTAATTACATTACAGGGGTTGATAAGATAGATATAGATATGGATAATCAAAAAGTAACAGTGACGGGATACGTAGACCAAAGGCAGGTGCTGAAAATGGTGAGACGAACAGGAAAAAAAGCTGAGTTCTGGCCGTATCCATATGATGCAGAGTATCATCCATTTGCAGCTCAATATTTAGAAGACTCTACATTCTCGTCCACGTATAATTACTATCGACACGGTTATAATGAGAGTGTTCATGGATACTTCCCTAACTTCCCGTTTTCTACTATCATCGACGATCATACCGCCCATTACTTCAGCGATGAGAATGTTCATGCGTGTACCATTATGTAGCAGTGAAGATCAACATTAATGTGATCAACTGCAACTTCCATTATTAGTTGACACTGCCTCTTTAGTTCATTATGCAACTCGGCATTAGTACTCTAAAAATGGATTCAATAATTTCAGTATGTGGTGTATACAGTTTTATATGATTACAAAGTTTCGGCATATATGTGTGCACAGTGGGTTTAAGGTTTCTTTTAAGGGTGTACAAATGTTTGCTTCAAGTTGGCGGAGAGAATGAAAAAGCTAACAGCCTTACTAATACGAGATTGCTTTAGCTTTTTGTTAATCTATAGGAATATTGAGGAACAAAAGCGAACTTATTTCTGGTACGACGAAAGCACTAATTAATCAATAATTGCAGTCTGACGTGTTTCATATGATCAACAAAACAGAACCCATTTCGGATGGAACTAGATAATTGCAAGTGCTAGCTAGCTAGCTTTTAAACAAATATAGGCGGTTATTTCAAGTAGATCAGGCCATTTGCGGTAGATCATGCCTCAAGCAAGCATATCAACAGCTTGTTTCTGTGATGCTTCTATCCTATACGCATGGACATCCATATTTTGAACACAGCCTGTATTTCTTTTTCTTTTCTTTTTTCACAAAATTGGTTAAAAAGATCAAAATTAACAATTCCTGAATGAAATGGACAGTTAGATTTTAATATTGTTTAAATGGACAAAAATATAAAAATAGGTAGGCTGTAACCAGTTTTATCGTGTCCATTTTCAAATATTTTTTCTTATTTTTAATTTACACGGGATGTATCCAGTTTCATCCTTGCTATTTTTTAAATTTAAGATAGGATGAAACCAATTTCATCTTTACTATTTTTTTTTTGGCCATTTCACTCAAATTATTTTTTACTCGTTCATTTAAACCGTGATTTAAAAATATTTGGACAAATGATCCATTTTCGGTTCTTTTTTTTGTTTAAGTGATCTGCTTATATATCTGAAGTTCTGAAATATGCTTAAAAGAAGAAGTATATGCAAGCATTAATTCGCTTTGCGTGGGAAACAAAACCAATGTGTGCATATGATGTGACATGTGTATTTGCAAATTTACGTGCATCAGCTAACACTGACTGAAAACAAAAGGAAAAATATGAGTTGATGTTTGAAAGGTACAATTAACCAACAAAATAAGTGGTGCCTCTTACAACTTACAGGTAGAACCATATTCCAAATGCAGAAAATATGTGCTGTTCTCTACGATGTATACACAAATATGGGAATAATGAAATGAATGAAACCATTAAATGGTCCATGGTGCTCTTCTTTGATGATCAGCCATTAACTCTTGGACAGTTTGAGAATCTCATGCTCTCTTTTATGCCGTATTTCAACATCAGTATATTGGCATGTGTAACCGTATTTGACAGCGTACGACCTTTAGTCTAGGCTCTAAGTACGAATGCATTCGCTGGGACTACGGAACTCATAGACTATAGTCGTACTCTTGCTTATGGACCGTCCCTATAACGATAAAACAAGCGGCGTGCTCGCACTTAGCGCATCCGGTTCCCCACCCCCACCACTCTGTGATTTATAGGGGGAGTAGATAAATTCCCGTTCCCAATGTGTTTCACCAACAAAATATACGTCACTAAGATCGCAACAATTTAGAAACACTTGCAACTGTTGCTAAATTCTAGCGGTCATGATCCATTTTTCACACAGAAATCTTTTGGACAGCCAGATATTTTTGGAGACTGCATAGGACGACCCAACTTCGCTGGTCAGCCCAATCGAATCGCTCCAAAGTCAAAATTAGCACCTCCTTCGTAAAGAGTTAGATATGCTAAGGTTTGCAAATTATTTGAGGAAAATCTTTTTTATGTTTAATAGGAAGTGGAATGTGTTGCAGTGGAAAACATAGAGAAAGTAAAGAGGCAATGAGAGGTTTCTATTGATCAGCATCATCAGGTTACATGGAACAATATCCTTTATATACATATGAAAGGAAAACCTTAGGTATCTAGTTGGGTCGCACGCCCATGGGCCATAGGCCCTACGACACTCCCCCTTGTGCGGTTCAATAGAACTCCGTATGCAGTGCTTCACATAAAGTGCTTCGAATATAGTTCTTCAAATGTCGTCCTCTCCTTGATGACTTGTGTCGAAATCAATTGCCTCATTAAAACTTTGACAAGGAAAAATCCAGTGGGACAAAACCTTGGTACAACTCTTCATATGTAGTACTTCACATGTTGTCTTGTATTTTACATATAGTTCATCACATGTAATAAGATCTTTAAAGATCACCGAGTCTAAGTTAATTGTCTCCTTAAAACTTCATCAGGCCAACCCATAGGGGAAAAACCTGAACTAAAGAAAAAGAGTACAATATTAGGTAAACTTAGAACATAGTTGTATGTGTATTCGTTGCCTCATTAAAATCTTGACAAGGAAAACCCAGTGGGACAAAATTTTGACGAAGGGAAACGAGTACCACTTGAAAAATGCAAGTAAAGGTGATCTGTTGCAGATGATCACTTAGCTCCGTTTAAGTTGACTAGTTGCTTCACAAATCTTAAGGCAGAAAATCCTCGTGGGAAAGACAACAGTCTTAGCTAGGAAATTACATTCCTGGTGTTTGTTGTTGTCTCATTAATAATTTTGCCGAGTAACACTATGTCATTTCATTGGCGAACACTATCGGGAGCCGACCCCAAGTGTTAAGGAGCAACTCTATTTGGAGGAATATTAAAAGACATCCAGCAAAGTTTAAGGGGCTGTTAGCTGGGTAGCCCTTATCAAGGTGACAGAACATCGAATATAACTTATATCCTAACCCTACATCTCGAGAGATTCTCATTTCTCTCAATCATTATTCACCTGAATGAGAGGAAGATAGAAAAGCTGCGCAAGCATCTGTTGATGCTGAAATCAAGAGACTGAGAGAAAATCGAGAGACAAAGAGAAGAGCTGAGAGTTATAATCATCTTGATGCTGCTAAGAACATGAAAAGAAGGACTTGATGATTAAATCGAGAGTTTTAGAAGCTAGGGTTTGAGAAGAAACAAAGGGGATCGATTCATGGAGAAGGATTAAGAAACAGAGTTGTTGTTGTCGATTTGAAGAAATTCAGAGTGTAAAGAGAAGATTGAACTGCTGTTAGATGGAGAAGATCAAGAAATTCAGTTTGATTTTGCATCTGAAAGAAGGGTATCACCTGGATTGAAGTTCCACTGAAATAAGAAGATTGGGTTAATAATTGACTCGAAATTGAGATGTTGGTGGTTGAAATGAAATCAGTGGCTGGATGATTACAAGAATCCGAGAAGAATTGATGGGTATGACTCAGTTGAAGTCATGAACAGATGCAGGACAAGTTGATGCTGGTTCCAAATTGGTTTTGGTGTTGAATTCGAAGGATGGTTGCTGTTGAATCTGAGATGAAGAAAGTGGGTTTTCATTCAGGGAAGAGGAGATGATCAAGACAAGATGCTGGTGTCAGTTGAGAAGCTGGAATGGTGTTTACTGCCATCGTTTTGTTCTTGGAATTGAGAAGGGAACTGAGTTGCCTGTGAGAAATAATGGGTTGTGGTTTTGTGAAGCAGAGACAAGAAATCAGATAAAGAAGGATAAACAGGGTCTGTTGGTGGTTGAAGTTATGAAGATTTTGAGCTGAAATGTTGCTGTTGTGAAGACAAACTCAAGCCTTGAAACAGCTATGCTATTGATACTATAGATGTATGTGTTAGGTTCTTATCAGGTGAAGAAAGATCGGCCTGAAATCGTCCTGAGAATACACTGAAAACAGAGGAAACTCTGTCAGTTTTCCTTCTACGGCAAGTCAACTCGGGACGGCGATGATCGATCCAGACGACTCCGATGACCGATCCTTCTGAATGACTCAGTGAGTAAGCCGAATCAGCCTGACTCAGAAGCTGACTAAAAGCTGACTGGGACTCTCTTCCTTGACCACTGACTAAAGGTTTGACCGTTTGACTTTTTGCTATAACGGTATCAGACGGAATATTCCGTCACAGTGAAGAAAACTCCAGTGACCGGCAGAGAGCTTTATGGCCGGATTCCGGTGATACTAAGGACTTCTCCGGCGATACAATTTGTGGAAAATTATAGCTTTTTGTGAAGAGTATTCTAGACTCATGGGTTTGAGGATTTGGGCTTGAATTTGGAAAGTGAAGATGGAAGATTTGAGAAAGACAAGGACTTGGAAAGAAGACTTACAAAGGGAAAAGGATTCTATTCCTAAGAGGATTGCTAGGAAATTGAAGCCTATAAATAGAGAAGTTCTCTACTTTTCTATACACTTCTACACCTTTTTGCACACCTTTTACACACACAACACTTGTGTTTTTGCTTGCTTTTCAAAATTCTTCTTTTAATTATTTGTGTGAACTTCAAAAAACTCTCCTTTTAATTATTTGTGTGAATTTCAAAAACATGAGTAGCTAATTTTCTTAATGATTGAGGATGATTTCCTAGTTCTTGACATGATTTGAGTTATTGTTTTAAAATCTACCTTGAAGATTTTCACATGATTATCGTTTGTTTTTACTAATTGGAATGTTTATACATTCATGGTTGTTTGATAGATTATTTAGAGTGCACGCTGAATTGATTTGTTAACTCAACCTAAATCTAGTATAAGTTAGGGAATACGTAATCGTTCTCGGCACTTTACACAAGTTGAAAACACGAGACCTTGCGGAGGGATTACGTGGAGCAATTGTGTGTGAAAACAACGCTAGAAAGTGGACCAAGCGAACCGAGTCTAACTACTAGTACTAAACCTAAATTCATAAATCTTAATGCGTTCCGGGAATTACATCTTGTAAGCGAACCTTAAGGTGGTTCTTTTGAATTTAATCTGATAACTAAGCGGACCTGTTACTCAGTGATACAAGGGATTTTGGGGTTAGCTAAGCGAACCTGCTATCCTACGGTTGGTGATAATCTGTGACTAATAAAAAGTGGAAAAGAACATAACTTGAATCATTGTTTTGCAACGAAGAACGATTCCTTGGTCTTGTCTCTCTTATTGATTTTCCTTTATCTTTTAATTGCTTTGTTTACTTTCTTTTGCTTTTATCTAAACCAATAATTTCCCCCCTTTTGTGACAATTTTACAACTAAAAATCTCTTGCTCCTCACGAACTTGACTACACTATAATACTTGTTAATTAGGTGGAAAAATATTAATTAATTGTTGTGGTTACGACACGCATCAAATTTTGGCGCCGCTGCCGGGCAGCAGCGGACGATTTTAGTTGTTCTTATTTTACTTTTTGCTTTATTCTTGCTTTGGTAGATTATATTATCGTGTCTAACGTAGTTTTTGAGAATCTTGTTTTCAGGTGCTTGATCTCTGGCACCTAAACAGTGGGATTGCCAACGTTGTGGGATTACAACTCGCAAGGGAACAATACTACAAGAAGCTCGGAACTTGCAAGAAGAGCCTTCTACATCAACAATGGTAGGCGGTAATAATAATTCACCACCACCTCCACCTGCGGAGAAGAAGTTGGGAGAGTTAATTTCTCCGAATTTGGATTCACAACCATGGAGTATCACAATAACTGATCCAGTGGAGATGAAGTCGAGTCTTATTCACCACTTTCCAAAGTTCAAAGGGCTTCCCGGTGAAGATCCAAATCGTCATCTTCAATCATTTCAACACAAGATGACAAGTCTTAGGCAAGGTACCGAAGATAGGGATAGGGCTATGTTACAAGCCTTTCCGTTCTCCTTACAAGACTCAACCGAAGAATGGTTGTATTATTTACCCCCAGGGAGCATTACAACATGGACCGAGATGAAAAAGCTATTCCTAGAGAAGTATTTTATAGCTTCTAAGGCGGCTGTGGTTCGTAAAGAGATTAGTGGAGTCTTACAAATTTCAGGAGAATCACTCCATGAGTATTGGGAGCGGTACAAGAAGTTGTTAGCAAGCTGTCCACACCACAACATATCACCAACACTTATCATTCAATATTTTTATGAAGTATTACTTCCAGATCAACATAACTTGATTAATGCAGCTGCGGGTAGTTCACTTACTGAGAAGACGCTTTCCCAAGCAACTAGTTTGATTGAGAGTATGGCTACAAATGCACAACAATTTTATACAAGGCATGATTCCAATATTCGAAGGTTAGTGAAATGGAGGACTCTTTACAATCCGCTCAACGGTTAAACAACATAGAGAGGGTAGTGCAACGAATGGCCGCGGTAATTATTCTGGATGATGAGACCGAACAAGTAAATGCTTTGTTTCCAAATCAAAGGCCAAGGTACGATCCATACTCCAATACTTACAATCCCGGTTGGAAGGATCATCCTAACTTTAGTTATGCAAACAAGCAAACGGCGGCTCCTAATCCATATGTGCAACAAGGTGGTTTCCAACAACCACGCTTTCAACCTCAACAACAATTCCAACCTCAAGTGAAGGAACAAGGATCTTCGATAGATGATAAGCTTAATGTCATGATGCAAGGTATTACGTCATTGTTTCAAAAAAATCAACAAAAGACCGATTCGGCCATCAAGGATTTACAAACTCAAATGGGACAATTAACAACCGATGTGCACCTATTGAAATCTCAAGCATCCACAAAGCTTCCTTCACAACCATTTGTGAACCCAAGAGAGAACGTTAATGCGGTTACTTTAAAAAGTGGGAAACAAGTGGAGAAACCAAATCAACAAGATGAGGTGCATGAAGAGTTAGTCGAAGACAAAGAGGAAACCACACCAAAGGAAACTTCCAAGGAACCGGTTCCTACTTTCACCACTCCACCCCTTTTTCCTAGACGATTTGCTAAGTCGAAGAAAGAGTTGGAATACAAGGATATTTGGGACATCCTTAAGAAAGTACAAGTCAATATTCCACTCATTGAAGCTATTCGAAAAATTCCTCGGTATGCAAAGTTCTTAAAGGAGTTGTGCGTGAAGAAGAAAAGGTTGAAAGGGAATGAAGTCATGAGTGTGGGGGAGAATGCTTCGGCGTTCATTCTCAAGAAACTCCCGCCTAAATTAAAGGACCCCGGTAGTTTCACTATACCTTGCAAAATTGGTAAAACAAGGTTTACTCGAGCTTTACTAGATTTGGGAGCATCGGTTAATGTTATTCCTTCCTCGATTTATGATTCTTTGAATCTTGGTCCTCTTAAGGAGACCGGGGTAGTTCTTGAACTTGCTAACCGATCTAATGTTTACCCGAAAGGGATTGTTGAGAATGTTTTGGTGCAGGTTAATGAGCTTGTATTCCCGGACGATTTCTATGTCTTAGACATGAATGATGAGAACTCTCCCAAGTCTACACCTTTGTTATTGGGTAGACCATTCTTAAGCATCGCCGGAACGAAGATTGATGTCCAAAATGGCACCTTGACTATGGAGTTTGATGGTGCACTCACCCACTTCAATATCTTTGAGACAATGAGATACCCAAGTGATGTGAATTCATGTTTCCCATTACAAAGATTGATGCGGGCTAATGAATCTTGCAAGAGCTAAGTCGGGCCGTCGACATTAAAACAAGCGCTAAATGGGAGGCAACCCATAGGTTTTGTATTTCTTATCCTTTTGTTTATTTTTATTTTTGTTTATTTATTTTTCTTGTTCCATATCATGTTAAAATTTCTCACCTTGACTTTATTAGGACGATTCAATTACATTGAGGACAATGTAAGGTTTAAGTGTGGGGGAGTGGTTAAGCATGTATTTTATTAAAAAAAAATTGCATAAAAACATCCAACTTTTAGAGATTTTAGAGTCACTAGCATACTTCTAGGTATGTTTACATAGAGAATTCTGACCGACATAACTGAACTTGGAAGTGTTAGGGAACTACATTCGGATTTCTTGCTTGTTAGAGTGTTAAATAATGGATTTAATCATGCCGGTGATGCAAATTAGAAGCAGGGAGAAATGCATTATTAGAATTGTTGATCAATCATTAGTGGAGACTACCCGTATTTATATCATGTGAGGTACCGACCAGAAATTCTTTGTAGCTGACTAAAAAGCTTTATTTTGAGTGTGTGTCACCGTATGTCAATTCCGGGTAGAATGGTGAGCTACCCAACCTCCCACCAATAGAAGCACTACTCTTTGATCTCTTGAGTGCTAATTTTGTCAATCATGAGAGTGACGTCTATAGATGAAAGCCTCCTTCTTGTAGTTCGATTTGCAGTTAGCACCATTCTCTCTCTCGACAACAACGGGTTCATAGAAACACCATCATCATCAACAAGGAGCAACATAAAAATCTACAAGGAAAGTTGAAGACGTTCATGGTTTACAAGCAACGGAACGAGAAAAAGAGCAAATTTAAGTAAAGCAACATACAATGAGCATAATTCTATATCTAAGTATGAAGACTTATTTACAAGAGCAAAGAAAAGCAAAAGGTGAGAATTATTGAAGTTTTATGATTTCGAGACGATACAAGTTGTGAAGAATCAAGCGGTAAAGTACTTTTCCCACGGCCACGGTTTGTTTTATTTTGTTTTGTATTTTATTTCTCTTATTGAAAAACATAAAAAAAAATAATGATGATAAGAAAAATTAAAAAAAAAAAAAGAAAGAAAAAAGAAATTGATGATAAGAGAAATTTTTATTTTTTTGGATTTATTTATTTAATAAGCCGTGGGGAAGGAAAATCTATAAGGAAATTTCAAGCGACAAGGATTTAAGGTAAAGAGTTACAAATTGTCAAGGAATTATGAAGTTCGAGAGTTTATCATCAATAGTTGAAGCCGAAGACGAAGACCAAGAAGATAAAGACGAGGAGAGGAAGACATTTCTATTGGATGCTGTGAGAGTGGTGTTATCATCATTGCAATCGGATGTGAAGGTGAGTAAGTAATCTCATCCTCGATAATAGTAGTTGATTTCCTTTCTTAGAGATCGTCAGAAAAATGTTTTTTCAAAATGTTAAAAGATGTGGGTTTTTAAAATATTTCGGAAGTTGTCCTTCCCACCATTCAACGTGTTGCAGGATTTCTCTCTTCATTCCTACCTGCACACATGTGAGAACCATAAAAGTACGTCTTTTGAGTGCAATTTCATAAAACCCTTTTTGGTGAGGCAGAAGTCGAGGCGAAATGCTTATTGATCTCTCTCAAACACGCGTTCTCTCAATATGGTGTGGTTATTTCTCACTCAACATTTAAGAATGAGAATATGTTCTTTAGTATTTCTAACTTCTAATTACTAGCATGCAGAAACTCTATGTCCTCATAGCTCTTTGGATGCTTAGGACGCTGGAACGCTTTGAAGTTGTAAGTTTTAGTTTGATTTGCTCGAGGACTAGCAAAGTCTAAGTGTGGGGGAATTTGATAGGTTTAGAATACACCGTATTTACTATTTAGAGTTTATGCTTTCTTTGCTATTTTTCTTGTAAATTATGTATTTTACGCTTGTTTTGAGTTTTATAGCTACTCTAGAGTCATGCGGACGAAAAGAAAAAGAAATCCTTCGGTTTGAGCAAAAAGGGCAAATATGTCATTTCATTGGCGAACACTATCGGGAGCCGACCCCAAGTGTTAAGGAGCGACTCTATTTGGAGGAGTATTAAAAGACAGCCAGCAAAGTTTAAGGGGCTGTTAGCTGGGTAGCCCTTATCAAGGTGACAGAACATCGAATATAACCTATATCCTAACCCTACATCTCGAGAGCTTCTCATTTCTCTCAATCATTATTCACCTGAATGAGAGGAAGATAGAAAAGCTGCGCAAGCAGCTGTTGATGCTGAAATCAAGAGACTGAGAGGAAATCGAGAGACAGAGAGAAGAGCTGAGAGTTATAATCATCCTGATGCTGCTAAGAACATGAAAAGAAGGACTTGATGATTAAATCGAGAGTTTTAGAAGCTAGGGTTTGAGAAGAAACAAAGGGGATCGATTCATGGAGAAGGATTAAGAAACAGAGCTGCTGTTGTCGATTTGAAGAAATTCAGAGTGTAAAGAGAAGATTGAACTGCTGTTAGATGGAGAAGATCAAGAAATTCGGTTTGATTTTGCATCTGAAAGAAGGGTATCACCTGGATTGAAGTTCCACTGAAATAAGAAGATTGGGTTAATAATTGACTCGAAATTGAGATGTTGGTGGTTGAAATGAAATCAGTGGCTGGATGATTACAAGAATCCGAGAAGAATTGATGGGTATGACTCAGTTGAAGTCATGAACAGATGCAGGACAAGTTGATGCTGGTTCCAAATTGGTTTTGGTGTTGAATTCGAAGGATGGTTGCTGTTGAATCTGAGATGAAGAAAGTGGGTTTTCATTCAGGGAAGAGGAGATGATCAAGACAAGATGCTGGTGTCAGTTGAGAAGCTGGAATGGTGTTTACTGCCATCGTTTTGTTCTTCGAATTGAGAAGGGAACTGAGCTGCCTGTGAGAAATAATGGGTTGTGGTTGTGTGAAGCAGAGACAAGAAATCAGATAAAGAAGGATAAACAGGGTCTGTTGGTGGTTGAAGTTATGAAGATTTTGAGCTGAAATGTTGTTGTTGTGAAGACAAACTCAAGCCTTGAAAACAGCTATGCTATTGATACTATAGATGTATGTGTTAGGTTCTTATCAGGTGAAGAAAGATCGGCCTGAGAATACACTGAAAACAGAGGAAACTCTGTCAGTTTTCCTTCTACGGCAAGTCAACTCGGGACGGCGATGATCGATCCAGACGAGTCCGATGACCGATCCTTCTGAATGACTCAGTGAGTAAGCGGAATCAGCCTGACTCAGAAGCTGACTAAAAGCTGACTGAGACTCTCTTCCTTGACCACTGACTAAAGGTTTGACCGTTTGACTGTTTGCTATAACGGTATCAGACGGAATATTCCGTCACAGTGAAGAAAACTCCAGTGACCGGCAGAGAGCTTTATGGCCGGATTCCGGTGATACTAAGGACTTCTCCGGCGATACAATTTGTGGAAAATTATAGCTTTTTGTGAAGAGTATTCTAGACTCATGGTTTTGAGGATTTGGGCTTGAATTTGGAAAGTGAAGATGGAAGATTTGAGAAAGACAAGGATTTGGAAAGAAGACTTACAAAGGGAAAGGGATTTTATTCATAAGAGGATTGCTAGGAAATTGAAGCCTATAAATAGAGAAGTTCTCTACTTTTCTATACACTTCTACACCTTTTTGCACACCTTTTACACACACAACACTTGTGTTTTTGCTTACTTTTCAAAATTCTTCTTTCAATTATTTGTGCGAACTTCAAAAAACTATCCTTTTAATTATTTGTGTGAATTTCAAAAACATGAGTAGCTAATTTTCTTATTGATTGAGGATGATTTCCTAGTTCTTGACATGATTTGAGTTATTGTTTTAAAATCTACCTTGAAGATTTTCACATGATTATCGTTTGTTTTTACTAATTGGAATGTTTATACATTCATGGTTGTTTGATAGATTATTTAGAGTGCACGCTGAATTGATTTGTTAACTCAACCTAAATATAGTATAAGTTAGGGAATACGTAATCGTTCTCGACACTTTACACAAGTAGAAACACGAGACCTTGCGAAGGGATTCCGTTGAGCAATTGTGTGTGAAAACAACGCTAGAAAGTGGACCAAGCGAACCGAGTCTAACTACTAGTACTAAACCTAAATTCATAAATCTTAATGCATTCGGGGAATTACATCTTGTAAGCGAACATCAAGGTGGTTCTTTTGAATAGAATCTGATAACTAAGCGGACATGTTACTCAGTGATACAAGGGATTTTGGGGTTAGCTAAGCGAACCTGCTATCCTACGGTTGGTGATAATCTGTGACTAATAAAAAGTGGAAAAGAACATAACTTGAATCATTGTTTTGCGACGAAGAACGATTCCCTGGTCTTGTCTCTCTTATTGATTTTCCTTTATCTTTTAATTGCTTTGTTTACTTTCTTTTGCTTTTATCTAAACCAATGATTTCCCCCCTTTTGTGACAATTTTACAACTAAAAATCTCTTGCTCCTTGTGGGAACGAACTTGACCACACTATAATACTTGTTAATTAGGTGGGAAAATATTAATTAATTTGTTGTGGTTACGACACGCATCAACTATCGCGTTTCATTTCTTTGATTCAAATATTTTTAATAATATCAACGCGAGCTTTATGTCTTCAACGTTCAACATACTTGATGTTTTTAGTGTTTGTTTGTGGGTGAAAACTGTTTCTGTCGGTTTTGATAAATTCGGGTGTGTGGATGAGAAACAAATCTAAACCTTAAACAATGCACTGCACGGGAGTACTTTTGATTTGAGAGATCAATCTGTACAATCCTGGCCTAAACCAAGAAATGGCCGTTCCAGGCTTGCTTCGGTCACAACGTGAAGGAGAAGGGTTGGTCTTAGGGAGGGAAGCGAATAAAGTGTTGGGACCATAATCGTTAATTCTGAAGGTGTGACTGTTTTATGACTTGTATCAGAAAGTGGAACTGGCTTGCGGAATGAAAGTTATCAGTTCTTTGGTGATTTCTGGATACTGTGTTGTTCTCTGACCAAAACTTGTCCTTTGGTGGAAATAGGTGAAACCTATTTATACAAGCCATGATAAAACGTACCCTGGTCTCGTAGGAAGTGGGAACGATTGAGTGATGGAAGAGTGTGCAACCGCCACAAACCGTGCTTCCATGATGAAGGAAGTGTATCCGTTTACACCCGTTACTTCTTGCCACCATTAACCGTCCCGCTTCATGACACTTTATTGTAACGGGCGTATTGCACGCCGCACGTTGTAAACCGCCAGACCAATACCCTGATGAGTATCCCCCAGTTTGTGACATGTTTGATGTCTCGAGCATTTTCTTGGAAAACATGTAGCAGTTTGCTACGTGTGGCAAGTCAAAGTCAAGAGACTTGTCGCAGTAAAATAACATGTGATGCTATTAGGCTCATCTTGGCTGGTCACCTAAAACTTGCCACAGGCCTGTCAGTTCGGTAGCGAACTTGGACGGCCGAGATTATATCTCGTGAGGAAGGGTAGCCATCGAATATGGCCACACCTTGTTGATGTCTGGCAATGGCATAGTGGTATTTTTAGCGTATGTCAGTGGCACTGCGGCATGGCTGACATAGTTCGTGCATGTCAGTGGCACAGAGGTGCAAGTGGCGCCTGACGTAGCCATGGCCACTAGATTTAGGCTCATCTCGGCTGGTCGCCTAAAACTTTCTACAAGTCTGTCAGTTCGGTGGCGAACTTGGATGGCCGAGATTGCATCTCATGAGGAAGGGTAGCCATTGATTATGGCAACATCTTGTTGGTGCCTGATAATGGTACAGTGGCGCCTTTAGCGCATGCCAGTGGCACTCCAATATGGATGACATAGTTCGTGCATGCCAGTGGCATGGTGGAATGGCTGGCATAACCTGTGCATGCCAGCGGCGCGATGGTGCAAGTAGCGCCTGGCGTAGCCATGGTCACTAGATTTTGGCACATTGGTGTTAGACTCCAATGTGGTGTGGAAACATCAGTTTCAGTGGCCACATCAATCCCAATGCTCTGTGGAACATTATCTGGCTTGGTTGGCGTAGCAACTTTGCCTAAATTAGGGTTTGGCATGCCGAAACCCTAATTAGCGCATATGCATGCGACATGCGGTAGGTGGCGGTGGCATGGCATTTTATACGAACGGTGTCAGAGTCATGCCAGAGGAGCCATAGGTAGGCCACCATGTAGAAACGGCAACAAGATAAAATATTTCCACGAGTGGTTGTGGTGTGGCGCCTTTTTTAGGGTTTCCTAAGTCCGCACGACTTGTGGCATGTTGTGGGCCCGAGGCGACATAGTTTTGTGCCACGATTAGAAGTTAGGGTTCCATCCACCGCCACTAGAGCATGGCAGTGCTTACGGTTAGGCTAGCCAAAATTTAAGTTTGTTGTGATGCTGGTCACGAACAGAGAGTGGGTACGTTTTGGCATGCTGCCGCGGTAAGTGGCACGTTTGGCGTGTGTACTTGGCATGCCCGTTTGGCATGTGCGCCTGGCATGCTCGTTTTGGCATGTTTAGCATGCCGTTAGTATGTTGGCGCGGTTTTTGGGAATCCAACTTAGTATGGCGACTTCTTGACACAATTTCCACCTCTTTTAAAGCTGTGGAAGGTTTGGAGCAACCTGATTGGTCAATAAAAGTAGGGGGCCGTCCAAGCACGGGCTTGGAAACCCTTTTGGTGCACGTGGCAGGTTTAATGCGACCTGATTGGTCGATGGGGAATAGGGCCGACAAGTATGGGCCCAGACACAACTCATGGAAGTGTGGTAGGCTTAAAGCAATCTCGAAAAAGGAATTAGGACCGGTTGGGTAGCATAGGGCGTGGCCAAGTGGCGTCGGCTGGCCTAGGGCATGGCCACACTTCCCTCGTTGTTGCTCCTACTCCGCGGTTTTGTTTATTCTTTTCTTTCTGACTGAGTATTTTGTGCAAGGACCTTAACCTTGGTACTTGGAGGTTCGTGCTACTCTGCTGCGAGTGAACACAAATCTGTCATGCTATACCAATATTAAGGGTTCTGTCGGGGAACATAAGCACGAGAAAAGTACTCAGCAGGATCCGGCATTTGTGAGTAATGCAACTAGGAGCTTATACACTCATTTGGCTCTATACTAGTGAACAATTCATCTAGGAGCTTGAGTTTCAATATAATATGAAGAAAGACATAGGCACTCATCATATTTTGATATATTCTCCAAATTCCCTGCGGAATACAGACATATCAATATCTACTACATCTGATGCCGGGTTAGGTAGATAGACTTTTACAAATTTATCCCTGAACTAAAAAACACCATCAATAGTTTTGTCTCGCTAAAAATCTTGTCGAGTAACAAAACCATTTGGGAAAAACTATTCTCGATCGAAGGGAAAAAGAGTACAACACAACTTCAATTTCGAAGTAAAATATGTCGACATCATATCCTTGGATCCTCCCCCTAATGTCGGCATCTCCCCCTGATTACTTTCAGAGTTATTCCAGACAGTTTGTTTAGTCATGTACTTTTCGAAACTAAATATCGGTAATGACCTAGAAAATAGTCTACCATATCTCCCCCTGATAATACTTTCGTTGGAGAAAAGATTATTGTTCCTTCATAATCAACAAATTTTGGATTGCACTTTTATTAGCATTCCTTTTAATGTCTTTGCAGGGATAAAACAAATTTATGTCAATGGTTACTTTTAAGTACATGATTACATTCACTATTCCATTCTAATGACGTTGTGTTGGCGCTTAGTTATATCTAGCTAACAAGTTCATTAAGGATGTAACATTTGGTCGAGTACATTGTGCTAAGTACAATAATGCGTTTATTATACTTAGTTAAGGAAAGTTCATCTCCCGACACAACTTTGTCATCTTCCTTTAGACGAATTGGTCATTTTTGTACATTTGAAACTCGACTAATCGTGGGAGTGCTAGCATGATGCATGTCCTTGTTAAATTGCCTGGCAATGGACATATGCAAACTGGTGGACTAATATACCACAAGCTTAGTATTCGGCCAAGCTTTCCCCAAATTTTTCATCTCAAATTTGGATTTAGAGTATCTTGTAGGATCTCTTCTTACATTAAGAGCTCCCATCGTGTCTGTAACATCGACATAAATAGCTATAATTCCAAATCAGGAATTTTTTTAATACGCATGGCACAAAACCTTACTTGTTTATCCCATCCCAATCAAATAGTCACTTAGACAGGTATACCACGTTCGCCTGATTGTTTAAATCAATAAGTGAGTGTTCCAGTGTAATTGCAAACACACTCCGTGGTTTAGAGTCATTCGACTTGGGAAGCAAAAAGTCCATCATGCACTTTTGCAAATATCTTTGAGTTTAAATCTCAAGAGATATAACCACATCTACTATGTTTCAAGTTCTTTGGTACTACGAAGCAAACTAATTAACTGAACATTATGATGTTCAAAAGAGTATGCGATCCAGGGGTTTGTGAGAAACCTCGCGTTACAAGATGATTCTTTATACTTTAATACCTCATTCTTCTCACTACACTTTGTGACAAATAACCACATAAGTCCCACATGCTTTACACTTGGTTGGTTAGCACTATCACACCAAATACCCATATATTTGTCAATGAACTAAGTTCTACCTGGATTGCGTAGGACAAATATGCTATTTATTTGAAATTAATCAAAATAAAGCATGGATCGATCTCATTGTGCTCTACTTCTGGAGAACCTAATTATGGATTATATCATCATTGTGGACGCATGATCATTCCATTGACTCATGTGCATTTTCATAATCCGTCAGGATTATTGTTCTCTAGAATCATTTAAAACTTCGGAGCGTCCTCCCGTTTGATTCATGGAAATATTTAGAGACTATCTTATGAGATTAATTTAGATGATATAATTAGGTTGTGCATAACTCACCTATTTCCTTTCTAGGTGAGCACTGATCGAACCTAGTGGTCTCTTCATCTTCCTTTATGGAGCCACGACCTCAACCACACTTCCACCAAGTATAGTTGTACCACCATAGTTTACGGTGCATATCCTTTACTAAGGATTTTTACCATTGCAGGTAGGTTTACAGCTGGTATGTATGATCTCATCACTTTAGCGACATCAGTGTACATTCTGAAAGTCGATTATTCTTTGTCACTTCACATTTATATTTGTGGAGTACAACAATCAATATGAGACACAATGGGAACACACCATGACAAAAAAATTTGTTCCCTTAGAAAGTACGTTTTTATTATCTCCCCCTGATGGCGCGAAGACTGTCTCATTAAAATGACAACCCGCAAATCTAGCAGTAAGAGATCTCCTGCCAAAGGTTTTAAAACGCGGATAATTGTTGGGAGTAAATATCCAACATAAATACTTAATCGTTTTCATGACCTATCATAGTACGATGTGGACTCGTAATGGCACATATATAGTACAACCAAAAATACGTAAGAACATAAATGTCAGGCTTATATTCAGTTACCAACTGGTACGCAGAAAAGGTTGACTATTTAAAATTGGTAACTAAAACGAATTAAGTAAAAATGCGTTAATATTTCATATCCCCAAAGCAATAAAAGGTAGGTTTGTACGCATAACCTATGCCTTAGATATCATCTGTAACATTTGATGGTAGTCTGTGCGAGACTATTGGGTATAAGATGCTCTACATTGATCCTATCAAGCATGCAATATTCATCAAGTCCTTTTGATGCAGACTCTCTAGTATTTACAGGGGGTGGTGATCCCTTACATGTATAATATATGCTAGTAGTTTTCCAAACGCAAAACTTCTTTGAAACTATAACTAGTCCAAAGTGCCAAAACATCCACCAGAGCGACAACTACTTTAATGGTCCGCATTCAGCATGGATATATTTCTAAAAATCACCTTGTTTTATTTGTAAAAAAGGGTTGTTTACCATTTGCATCTTAGGATTGTCTCAATCCTATCTGACTTTGTAAAATGAACGATATGCTTTCTTACTTTAAAAGGGGGGTGGTGCATCTAATACATTAGGAAACACTTATTACGAGATTTGCGGCACTTCGCATTATGTCAATCTTTTTCCCATGCTATCGTCATGTCAAATAAAGTGATGTTTGTGTGACTCCTTTTAAAACAAAACATCATGTCACAACCAAAGTTCCTTTATGGTCATGTCAAAGTTTGTATGAATCAATTCCCAGCATTTCATTGTCAGGGTCAATATGGATTCTATATCCAAATACTAGTGATCTACAGTTCACCAAATTGACTCATAAAATTCTCTATGAACATGCTTTCTTCCACATTCCTTAAAAACAATAAAAGATGCAATCAATTATATTCTCATCACTACAAGTTTCCATATCATAACCATTTGCGTGGATGTCCTTGGAATTTAACAAGGTGTAGATAGCTATAGGTACATACAGAGCTTTTGTGAATTTTAGTCTTTGTCCATTACAGAAACAAAGTTCGAGCAGTACTTCGCTCGATGATCCAATCATCGTAGTCACATTATAGGGAATTAGTTCAACAACCAGTGTATATTCCTTAAATTAGTGGGAGAAAAACCACTATTAGTTATACATTGAGTCTTGAGAAATTTAATAAGTGGTGTGGCCTTATTAAGTAACAAAATTCGGATTCAACTCAATTACTTTAGAGCGAATATATGTTACGTTTCATCAGATATATCTCATGTGCTTTAGAGAATTTAAGTCTCGTGGGAATGATGTACTTTTTATTCCATAAGCGCAATTAAATAGTCAATTGGGTCTAGTTCAATTAAATAGTCAATTGGCCGAGCAAAGTTCTTCTTGTCATTAAAATTGATGTCTAAAGCATGACCTCCTCTAGAAAATTGGTTACAACTACGATACACACATTACATTGTATATACCAACACCTATGACCAGGTGCATTTCCAATTCTTTCATTTATGATGGGAGCTAATCCCATCATTTTAGTTGATCCCATGTTCGGTTGATACTTGTGTGTTGGTGTTATTACTACCGAAGACAAAAGTACATCTTTGTCGCATGATACATACGTCCCACTGCACATATTTCACTATGCCATCAAGTGGATTAAATCCCACAGAACATTCAAATTTGGGAAAAAATATCAAGTATCCAATAATGGTGCTCAAGTACTTCTAAGCCCCAAATGAATATATTGGAATCGAGTTGGTACAACCAATTGAACAAAAAAAACATCATTCAACTATACACGATATCATATTCAAGATAACAAAATAACAATAAAACCAAAATTCTTAATGGTCTAGATTAGAAGTCATAATTTACTTGACTGTTTGTATGGACTTATCTCAAGACAAAAAA
>NC_039366.1:172383449-172519728 GCF_003573695.1 Papaver somniferum
AAAAAAAAAGAAACTAGCTATGCATGTTTTCAAAACAAATAGATGAGCCCACCAAGTATTTAATATTACATACCTCAAAGTTTAGTTTTCGCTATATTATATATACACGGAATCGGAACCCACTTGCACATGCACGACCGATAACCAAAACGGAATAGGATAGGGGCAGGGATGGACCGGATCAGACGGGTTGGGGAGGGCCGGATCGGTGGGTTTGAACGGACCGGTAGGGGCATACCGGGTTGGGCAGGAAATTTGCAACTGACGGACTTCTCCTCTTTTCCCCGGGAATTTGCAGCCGACGGACTTCTCCTCCTTTTGCAGATCTCAATCAATTTTCACGCCCAAACATACCAACATATTATAAAACATGATCATTCCATTGATTATGATGTAGGGCATAATCCAAAAATTAAATCATAAAACATGGTAGATTCCAAAAATGAATTCAATAACAATCAAAAACAGGGCAGATTCCAGAAATGAAACAAAAACAAGGGAAGGAAGAAAAAATAAAATAAAAATATATATATGAGAAAACATATCCAACTAATCTGATTTGATTCCAGCAATCTCAACATTATCTTGACGATAATTACATAACTGCGTTGCTATAAATCATCCATGTAGAAAAATAAAATAAAAAATATAATCTAGCTCTGCGGTATAGCATCGTGCATGATAACGTGTTGCAGTGGAAAACATAGAGAAAGTAAAGAGGCAAAGAAAGATTTCTATTGATCAACATCATCAGGTTGCATGGAACAATATCCTTTATATACATGTGAAAGGAAAACCCTAGATATCTAGTTGGGTCGCACATCCATGGGCCATAGGCCCTACAACATGCGCCGTGTTTAGATGAAGGAAGTCTCATAACCAAGCATTGTCATAGTTCAGGCTAAACCATCGGGAACTTGTTTACCATGTAAGTTTATTTACTTTTTTTTTTTTTTTTGGTACTATGAATGATAAAAATACTATGATGCATAGTATCCTCGGCATTTACTATTAATTCAATTGATTTGGTATTGAATTTATGCTATATCGGATTCAACACAAGGTTCTCTCACAGGTTCTCTCACATTCAACACAAGGTCTTAAAATCTAGTGTTATTTCCAATGTTTTTGATAAAAATGAAATTTTAAACATGTTGTATTATATTTCTTGATTAATATAATTCTTGTTTACATCAAAAAAAAATTATGCTATATCGGATATATATAGAATAAACTTGGTGTGAGGACATCTTGTTTGATATATTGCCCGAATGATTCTTGTCGTCATTGAATTCATCATTGTTGTTGTAAGGTTCTTGTTCTTACGGTCTACAGACTACTAAGATTGGGTTTGTGGGAATCTTGTATTTTATTATGTATAAGAGAATGGTTTGCACGAGAGAATGTTTTGTTTGGGATGATAAGACGCTTGTCTTATTATTTGCCTCAAAATTGCATGATTTATAAAAGGGGATACCAGTTCTACTAAGTGTTGATACTGTTTCATATAGGACAAAAATATCCCACCGATCCTGACCGTTGGATCGATTAAATGGTATCAGCACTTAGTAGGACTGGTATCCCCTTTATAAATCGTGCAAAATTGCAGCAAAGTTAGTGCTTAGTGTGAGAAATTACTATTACCGTTTATAATTGATAGTTCCATGAACTATTAAAGTAAATTAGCTCTTGATATATTCACAAATGGATACGAACTTTATTAGCCAGTACATAATGCAGATTTATGATGCATATATTTGAAGTAATAAAATTATAGGGGATGTAGAATTCTTGAATTACGTTAGTTAATAATGGTTTGGTTATCGCCTTCACCATGTTTGTTGTCCAATTATTGTTATTCATGAGACATCATGATTTCTTATTTTTGTGGTAAAATGGTGCTACTAGTGCACTACATGATCAATAGAAATGTGTAAACAGGTCAAGAATGATGGGAACTTCGATTAGAATTTCATTTAATGATTTTCTTGAATAACAAAATTATGGGGGTATTAGAGTGGTATGCATGGTCCCTTTGACAAGTGAAAATGCAGGCGTAAATTCTTATTCAAGAGACGTTGAATTAATTGGCGATAATTCATCGTCATTAACCCCTCATTTTTCATGACCAGATATTCCATGTAGTTGAATTGTGGTACAATTAGGATGAGTTCTGAGGCTAACTCAAATTTGTTGAACAGATGAAAATCTGGCCGAACCACATTGCTCAAAGCTTAGGCTTGAGAGTGTAGATGGGGAAAAACGATTTGCTGGATTTTTAGGAAAGTGAAGAGATGATGGTTCGGGCGAGACTCCTCAACCGAGCAAACTGCTTAACCTCACACAGATGCACTGCAGGGAGTGCTTTGAGTTCGAGAGATCAATCTGTAGGACTCCGGCCTAAACCAAGTCATTGACCGTTTCAGAGTCAATTCGGTCACAAAGAGGGAGATGGGTTGATCTTTTGGAGGGAAGCTGAGAATTGTGTGGGATCAATGATGATCAGGGATTGTGGATGTTTTGTAGGTTTCTTCAAATGATTAATAAGTTCGAATGATTTAGAGAGTGTTGCTCACATGATGATTCTTGGTTAGACGATGGGTTGTCTGTTCAGTATCTCGTGGATTTTCTGTGTCTTGTTCAATCATGGATTCAGAGACTTATTTATATTGTCAGAATAGTGAACACATTGATCCCAGTAAGTGTGACGGTTTCTGGAGTGAAAGAGTGGGAAAGTGGGAGATCGTGGTAAAATCTGTTCCATGTCGTGTGGAGACTTGATTGATCATGCACCCACCACTTTGCGACCTCCTTCAACCGTTTGCACGACTTACTCACATTTCTCATCGTGGATGAACACATGTGTTGTAGGCCGCCAGACCAAACCCTAATTGATATCCCTCATGTGACGTGATTGATGTCTCATGAACGTGGAGTCTACAAAGCAGACGTGTATTTAATTGATTAATTGTTGACTGATTAGACGGTGAGATTAAGTTTTGTTGAATTGAGCATGAGTGAATGCTCAATGATTCATGGATTAAATAATGTTGATATTGCTCATCTGAGCAAATATTGTAAATTTGACAAATTGTTGAATATTAAGTAATATTCGACGAAATATTGATAGTTAGATCAATACTCAGAGCAAGTATTGCCCAATTCGACGAATTACTGAATATTGATAGTTGGATCAATATTCGAGCACTGAGAAAGTATTGCTCAATTCGACGAATTATTGAATATTGATAGTTGGATTAATATTCGAGCAACTGAGCAAGTATTTCTCAATTCGAAGGATTATTTATTGGTAACGTGACCCAATAAAATATTAATTAAAATGTTAATAGACTACCAAATGTTATATAATTAATCCAGATGTTGATTGCTGGTCAATCATAAATTCATTAGTGTTTGAAATCGCTCGAAACCGTGATTTGCAGAGCATTTGTTCGAAACCCTAATTTTGATCAATTGCTCATCAATTGATGAACTGGTGACTTATTGAAAATAAGTCGTGAAGGAGTGGACGGCTACATGGGATGATTGGACGACCATGTAACGCCCAAGTGCTCAAGTGAGCATGCACCAAAGTCCTTTGTTGACCAGTTGGTGAAAGGATGATTAAATGCTGATTTAATCATTTATTAGAATAATGCTCGTTTGAGCATTAGGTGATGAAACCTAATTATGGGGAAGTGAGGGACCGGCCAAGCGGGCATGAAAGTGGCCCTTGGTGGTCGTGCGGCCAGCTGATGGTTACTTGAGCAAATTCCAAGTTGGTTGGAAAAAGTTTGAACCCAATATGAGCGATTGAGCAAATTAGGTCAAAAATATATGAATGTGTGGGACTGACTCCTTGCAAGCCTTAGGGTCGGCCTTGGTTAGTCAAGGAAGCATGCCCATGTCACCATTATGTCTGTGTCTCAGTCCTGAGAGTTTTTACATTTTCTGGTGTGAGTTTGAGCAATATCTTGGATTTTTAGAAGAGTTCGATCTTTGACTGAAATTCTTGATCTTTACTCGAATGAGCAAGTAAGACTTTGCTCGGTTGATCAATATTTTGTGAATATTAAAATAATAATATTTTAATATTTTTCGTGAATAGCCTAGTCGGTCATGTGACCATTTGACTTTTGGCTTTTTCATGGTTTGAGCAATATTTGAGAAAATATGAAGAAACCAGGGTTTTTGCTCAAACGGAGGAGTTTCATGAGATGAGGGAAATAATAAATATGAAAACAAGGGATTGCAAGTTGTTGTACCGGCCACGGCTAGGACATGGCCGACCGGCTAGGTAGCCCGGTCCCGCAACACCTTTCCCTATTTTTATTATTTTTCATGGAACCGTGAAAATATATGGAGAAACCGTGAGTTTTGCTCAAACAAGGAAAGTTGCTTGAATGAAGGAGTTTTCATGAGTTCATGAAAACAAATAAAATAAGAAATAAGGGAAGATGTGTGGGGGACCGGCCACGGCGGCATGGCCGGCCCCCCGGACGGTGGGCCCGGTCCCTAGGCGCCTCTTTTTTATTTTTTATTATTATTTTCTCTCTCCTATTTTGTATAGGATTCCTCGTTTGTCCATATTTTCGAATGCTCGTTCGTGCATTTGGGTGCTCGTTCGTGCATTTGGGTGCTCGTTCGTGCATCATTGTTGAATACACTTGCACCATTTTATTGGGGCTTACTCGGTGATAGTCAGATGCCTGATTGTTGGATATTTATTACTAATTCATGAAATTTAGCGGAGAATGATTCATGAAACGGAGTAATAAAATGAATTGTGTATCTATTACTAATCCATGAATCCATCCGGGGAATTCAAGGAACAGAGTAATGAGATAAGATGGTTATCTATTACTAATCCATGGAATCAGCCGGGGATAGCCATGGAACGGAGTAATGAGATAAAATAGATTATTTTCTAGGAATTCAGTCGGTGAATGTCACAGTAGAATTAATCTATTGTAGAATCGAGACATGAGATAGTTGAAGCATCATACTCATTATGAAGAGTGCATAGTCGGGAACAACGTGCAGCATTGGTGTCCGGAAGGCGTTTAGCCCTCCAACAAACAATTATGTCTAGAGAGTCGCCTAAATCTATACACGGTCTCTCTACATAGTCAGGGAACATCGAGTATCGCCGACGTCCTGAAGGCGTTAAGCCCTCCGACAAACAATTAGGTCTAGAGAACCGCCTAATCGTTCTTCTATGTAGAGGGGTGTCTCTCTACGTAGTCAGGGAACAACGAATATCGCCGACGTCCTGAAGGCGTTAATCCCTTTAACAAACAATTATGTCTAGAGGACCGCCCAATCGTTCTTCTACATAGAGGGCACGATTAAATGCGTATCCTCAAACGCTCAGCTAGTGGGAGTCCTTTCGAGAAACATATTCATCATGGATCTGAAAGGAACTCGTTCAGAGATCGTGAAACAGTTCACGAATCGTAAAATATGAATCATCACATGCGTTCCTGAAGCCGGGTCAGAAACATGCAGCATCATGATTTTACAATTTTGACCTTTGTTGAAAATCCACCATCAACATTAAGTCCCCTGCTTAGTGAGGGACAGTCATGTTCCGCAGTAAGCATTAGATGGTGATTTTCCAGTTGACGAGATAAGTAGTTAAACTCGGTCATACAAAGGTATTTTCAGAATCCTTGATTTGCTCCAATGGTGTCATGTACGAGCAAATGCTTAGGTAAGGACCCTGACAGTAAGATAGAGTGTCATCTCGTGAGCACGAAGAGATGAAGCACTACTGATTTGGACGATCGGGCACCCTGTTTTGGTCGGTTTAGCGTTTGTGGACCCGAGCCCACAAAAGGAAATCCATGTTTTATTAGGTTTCAGAAACAAATTTGCTATAAAAGGGAAGAAGCCCTAAAATATTTATTTTTCTTTGATTGACCAACCAAGCATCTCTTTTCTTCTCACGCTCGACCAGAGAGGAAATTTTTTTTTTTGCGCACGCCGGAGCTTTACCACCACCGACTGCCGCCAGCCGATACCCGGCGAACTCCAGCGCCGACAAGGTACGTGATTTTATTTTTTATTTTTTGTGTATGTTTTGTTCATTCATGAGCTGTTCAAAACAAAATTCCATGGGTATACATGCATTTGTAGGTTTTATGAAAAATTGTTTTAGCAAATATACGCCTGTTTGTTCGTTAGTTTAAGAAACAAGCAATAATCCCTAATATGAAAGGGATACATAAATCCTTGAATAAACATGATTTAGTTACAGTAAATAAAATTTTGTTTATGAGGTTTCACGAAAATCAAAATTTTACTCTCAAAGCATGAACTTTCACATAAATACCTTTAGGAAACGTTCATTCGTTCGCAGTTAAAGTAACAAATAATAACCTCTACTTCAAATAGACCTGCACCTCATGATAAAATTTATTTGTGAACTTTCAAAATTTTATGTGGAATATGTGGACCTTGACGAAACTAGAAAAGATCCTCGTTTCGTAGACGAACGCTCGTTTGAGCAAAACAAAAACAAAAAAAAATATTTAATAACTCACGTGAATTTTTTTTTTTTGTGCGTGAGTTTAGAAAAGAATTTTGTTAAAGAAATCAAATTTTGATTTTTGAGTAATTGTTGAAAGCAAACAATGTTTCCATGAATTTGTGATTTCATAGTGTATGTACACACGGTAGAAAACCAGTGAATGCTCACATGAAGGGTTATGTGAATTGTTCATAATTTCATGAAAAGCCAAGTGTTGACTGATAGACACATTTTGTGTCTAATTTGTTCTCAATACTATATATTGTTGGCACTCGATTTTGTACTAATTTTGGTGTTTTATGTGTTTGTAGGCATTTTTGGAGAAATACATTTGTGTGGAAAAAGTTGCTCAAAAAGTGATATTTAGACCCCCGGAGAAAAGTATTAAAGGCACCCTCATTTTGGATAAGGGCGCCCCAGGCTGTTAAAGGCGCCCGTGTTTTGGATCAGGGCACATCTTCTTCTTCATTTCAAATTGCAAATTTGGCGGGAGATAGTGCAGACGCAGACATAATTAGGGTTGAAGTTTTGATCGTGTTCTAGGGAGATTCAAGGGTTGAAACTCATTGGGTTTGTCTATTTTGATCCAATAGAGATATTAATGATCGTCGTTTATACCAGAGTTGGCTAGAACGGTGGATATAAGGGTTGAACATATTCTCGGGTTTTCTTCCTGCGAAAACTCTGTTAAGATTTTGGTCACGTTGGAGTGAGACTCGAGCACTGGATTTGGTTTCTTTGGGCCTGTTTGGACCAAACAGGGATGGTATGGTCGATGGTTTCTATTAGAGTTGGCTGCATCGTGGGATTGAAACAAACAGAGCAACACGTTCGTGGGAGAGTTTTTCACGGGATTTGCTATGAATTTCGTGTGTTGCTGGGACTCTAAATCGTGTGTTTCTCATGTTTGGAAAGTGCTTGGTCGCTGCATAGAAGAGAAGGAATTAAGTAAGGAAGTTTCAGCACTGTTTGACAACGTGAGAAGAGAAGAAAGGGAAGAAAATATTCCCAAGGAGATATTCTTTACTGCCGAGTAAATGGAGAATTATATGGAGTGATGACGGGATATTTCGGTGTTGTGAGGCTATATAAACTGTTGAGTGATAGATGCATTTATGTGTCTAATTTGTCCCAATTGTTTATATTTTTAGTGCTCGATTTTGTACTTATTTGGTTATTTTATGTCTTTGTAGGTGTTTTTGGAGAAATAAGCTTTTGCGGCGAAATTGGCTAAAAAGTGGTTTTTGCGCTCGTGGGAGAAAATTACTATACGGACTCTCACTTTGGATAAGGGGTAACCTAATTACTAAGGGGCACCCCATTTCAGGGCATGTACTAAAGGGACACCGGAACTGGATAGGGGGAGGTCATCTTCAAAGTTTCAAAACTGGATTTTGGCGGAAAAAAAGGCAGCAGCGTCAACAGTTTTGGATCAAGGATTTGAGCGACCTAGGAGGCGATTCAATGGGCAAAATTGGTACCCACGGACTCTACAAGACATAAGGGACCTGTTAGAAGCGATTAGACCCATCTAATTGGGCTGGATAAGTCAGAAAATCCACACAAAGTCAAGACAGTGCACACGGTTTCTGTTTAGGGTTTGAGATTAGTTTGAGAGATTTATGGGATATCTTGCGTGGGATATACATCAAAACAGTTGGGTAAAAGTCCTAGAAGATATTTGAGACGAGAGAATAGCTAGAAACAGCCTGTAACGCAACAAGAAGAAGATTATTCTTCAAACAACCCGTAAAGAATAATGGAGATTTCCAAGGGGTTTGATCGAGTTTCAAGGGGATTTAAAGCCTATAAATAGTTGGTTTTATGTCAGAGAAGGGGGATGAAGAGTTAGGGGTCGATTGGGATGCCAGCAGAGAGGCGCAGGAGGAGTTGCAGGAATTGTACCTGCTGCTGCTGCTGCCATTAACAAAGCTCGAAGAACACGAAGAACAGACTCTCCAAGGCAGACTTATTTTCAGCAGCATCAACAGCAGCAGCGGAGTGTCGTTCTTTTACTGCAGTTCTCTGGTATCGTTCTTATCTGGACGCTTATAGGGGGTCGTAGTTTCACGGTTTTATATTTTTCACTCTTTTAATCATATTTTGAGCATCAAGTATGTATTTTGAGAACATGATTATTATGAGTAGCTAAAACCCAATACTGGGATGATGGAGGAAGCTGTTTTTCAGCCATGTGGTTATTTAAATAATTCTTAATTCACTTTTTGCACCGATTTTAATTGATTTATGATTTCAATTAATTACTTGTGATTTTGTTTGATGGAACATGCTTAGTCCTAGGGATTCTTGATGTGCCATGCTTATTATATACAAGTAATATTTTATGGAATCTAATTTGGCAAAGATAGAGTTAATACTTGTTTTATTTTGAGCTATAATCGCCTAGGATTATTTTCTGAGCCACTTGAATATGAAACACATTGGAATCCTGAGTCCTGGTTCCTCTTGATCTTGTGACATATATTCTGTATATATCTTAATTTTTAAATCTTTACAAGTCCGAGCAACGAATCCTTATTTACCGCAATCGAATTACTACAACATTGAGGAGCAACAGAAAGGGGGATGGAGAGTTAGGGGAAGAAAAGAGAGGAGTTTGATCGAGTTGCAGAGTTGGTTCTGCTGCTGCAGAAACCCTAAAACACGAAGAACAGACTGCCAAAGACAGTCGTTTTTCTACAGTGATAACGACACACATGCGAGGGTCGTACATCAGGGGCAGACTTATTTGCTACAGCGTTTGCGGCACAGAGTCGTGGGTCTTAGAGAAACAGTAACACATATAATTGTTACAAAGGCCCTGTTTTATACCTTTTCTCCTTGTAAACACCTTTTTGAGCAATGAAAAATTCCTTTGAGTGTGTTTTCACCATGCGGAGCTAGACCCCATCACTGGGACAACGGAGGAAGCAACTTTTCATGATTGTGGTAAATGAATTAATTCTTTTATTGACTTTTTGCATATATTTAATTGTTTTATGATTTCTATTAATTATTTGTTATTTTGTTAGATGCTGCATGCTTAGTTTTAATTACTTTAGATGCGTCATGCTTTTAACTTACAAATAATATTTTATGAAATCTATTTTTGGCAAAGAACTAGAGTCACAACTTCTTTTGTTTGAGCTATATTGTCTAGAGTTAATGACTGAACCACAACAATATGAAAAGTAGTGAAATCCCGAGTCCCGGTCTCTCTTCATCCTGTGACAAATTTTGTATATATGTTTTTTCTTATTTTCTTTATTAAGTCTTAAAACAAATTCTCAACAAATCTGAGTGAACGTATCATCTTACTACAACATCATTGAAAATATCATCAATTTTTGGCGCCGCCGACGCGGATTTGTTTATAGATTTGTTTTTAGGTTTTATTTTATTTGTTCTTTTTTACGCGTTTTGGTACTTTTGTTTGCTTTCAGATTTGGAGCTAAGCTAAAGAAAAACAGAAGTGCTGAAAAGAAAGGCGAAGCCCAAAAAGGAAAGAAAAGAGAAATCCAAAAGGAGTGAAGAAGAAGATTTTGTAAATAATTTTTATTTTATTGTTTTAGAAACTGTAATTAAGTTTTTTTATTTTTGAAAAGTTTTATTTTTGGACATTGGACATTTTTATTTATTTTTTTTAAAACCCTACGGAAGGGTAGTTTTAAATATAAACTGTGTGCAGAGAAGGACGACGATTACGATATCGTCTCGCCCCCTCGGGTTCGTACACTGACATTGGAGTCGGTGGCCCGAGTCGACTTCAACGGTTCATCCCCCGTCTGGAGCGGGAGGTAAGAATTCTAAACACCCGCGAATCCCCTGTCAGCGGGTTTACTGGATGATTTTGTATGCCTATATGTTGAGGACCTAAAATCGGATTTAATTTTCTAGTAAAGGGAAAGGCCTGGCCAAATCAAGATAAGGACTCGGATTTCATCACCGTTTCCTTCTTGCCCGCCTTAGGAACATGTAACCTACGCGAACCTAAGCCTAAAATTTTGACTAGAACGAGACCGATAGGGTAACGAGCTTAATAGGAAAGTCATTCAAAAAATATTGGTTACTCTTTTAAGCATACTTCGAAGTTCATGGTGGTTTATGTGAGTTGAATGCGTGACTGCGCCGCCTTGTAATGCAGTGAGGCCTTGGGTATCAAAGCTCTACGCAGCTTCCCTCGCCTCTATTCAACTTACTTTGACTCGGATTGATTCCAGAGGGGTTTGCTCAAATTGTAACGAATTCCATTTCGAAGGATTAGAAGCTGGTCTAGAAACAATCTAAGTGGAGCCATCATGTTTTTTGTTTGCTAGATAAAATAGGCTTGTTGTGGTCGAGTCAGCCTTCTTTGTGTTTGTTTAGAATTCCCTTGCAGTTAGGATGTCGAACTGGTATTATAATAGCCAATACAATGAGTAGCCAACTGAGTAGCTTGGACATTATCCTTTTTATGACCATAGTGTGAATAGTGATTGGGAAGGCGAAACTTTTGAAGGTTATGGTCCATACCATTGTGATCCCAATTACTATCCACATACCCACAGGTCATACGAGCAAAACAATCCTTTTATTTCTCTAGAAGAGTCTCTCAAGAGTTTCAATGAGTCGGCACGGAAGTTATTTATGAAAGATACTTATAATATTCTTCTCCCAGAAGAGTCCGTAGAGCGGTCAACTAAGATATCTCTAGAAGAGACCCTCAAGTAATTTACTGAGAATACAAATAGGATTGTGGAAAAACTTGCTCAGGATAGTCTTAATTTCCAGTGTAGTTTTCCCAATACCACCCTCGAAAATAAGGATAGTTTTTATTCACATAATCAAGATGACGAGGTTAGATTTGGTATAACTACTTGTTTTGATAAGGTTCGATCATTTTCATGTTATTATAGTGATGATTATGATGAGGATAGTATTGATGAAGAACATGAAATATGTAGGCATAGTGATCAGGAATTTGTTACTCCGGTTGAGCTTTATAATGATCGTGTTATTTCTAATACAAATCCAAATAATTTTAATAATTATTCACCTATTCAAAAGGATATGGATTTGACTAGAGATACCACCGTTTTAGACGGTGTAGTTCATGATCCTTTAGCCTGCAGTATGTTGGATAATCCATTATTTGATGTGCCTATCAGTGAATCGGAGGAGGTAACTATGATTAAAACCTTATTTGATGAGCCTTTATATGAAACTTTCTCTGATAATCCTTTATATGATTGTGATGATGGTTTAGAGGAAAGAGTTTACCCTGAGAATACTGTTTTAGAATCTAGGCGATTTAGAAACACTAGTCTTAAAAGATGATAAACTCGTAGAGATGAGTGAGGATGAACCAGACTTAGAAGAAGCAATTGACCATTTTAAGGAATCTGATGACCTAGAAATTAGGGAAGTTGTGGCTAGTCTTTCTAGAGACACAGAAAACTCTAAGTTTGGGGGTGATTATCATTCTCCGTGTGCTTTAACTCTTAGAAAGTACCCTCCTGTAGGACTTGACATTTGTTCCTCAACCATCTTACAAAATTATCTTCATACACGTTTTCCCGAACCTAATGATGTCCAAAAAGAAGCTCAGTTGTTAGAAACCCATCCTCTGGTTGATGTGGTTAACCCAGGATATGATACCAAGATTGACTTTGTTTTCCCACCAAAAACTTTTCTTCCAATTGTGGGAACTTTTGATTTTAAGATGTGTCGGTTATTAGGTTTTGAGACTAAACCTAATCACTTTAGGATATTAGGGTCGACATATTTTCTTAAGGAAGACCACCTCTTTCATTGTGGTCAGCTGTGTGAGTCAAATCTAATTGACTTAGAGGATCCCCAATTATTCAGGTTGTTGTTATGTGCTTCTAAGTTCTTAGTTGAGTTTTTCAAGACTCTAATACCTGAACCGGATCTTAGCTTTGAGGAAATCCAACCGATGAAAACTTCTTATTTAGACCTTTTTATAGAACCTGAACCTGAGCCACAACTAGATGTAATTGTCTTAAACAAGGGTATGTTCTGTATCTTTTTTGTCTGTTGCAGTTTCCTCTTCTTGTGGGTAATACTTTTTGATCCAGATGACCCATAGTTATTCCGGCTACTTCTATATGATTCTATCAGGTGATTAATTCTTCCAATGTCTGGCTGAAGACTTTAAACTTAGCACTTCTTGGGAGGTAACCCAATATTCTTGCGACACGGTAATATCTTTCCTTATATCTTTTGCTTCAAGTGGTAACAGTTTCTCCTTGTTCATGCTTTTAATTTTATCTTTAGAACATTTAGGACAATGTTATATTTAAGTTTGGGGGTACGGGAGAAATAGTCGCATTTTTGAAACTTCTAGCGTCACATAGTACCCGGTTAGCTAAGTTTACATACTGTTTCTCACCGAAAAGATAGAAATTGGAATACTAGAGATAACAACCTATTGAGACATTAGAGAAAAAGACATTGAGATCCTTGAAATTCAGGAGAGAACTTTTTCCTTTTAGAGGGTAACCGTGATGGACCTAACCATCCATGACGGAAAGGTGAGTAGGTCAGGAGGAAATGCCAGAAAGACAAAGCAACCTCACAATGTAGTCTTAGTTACTGGATTATTACGACTCTTTCTCAGTAGAAACTTATCATCATCAACAAGCGGAGCGACATCAAAATATATGAAGAAAGTTGAAGACGTTTGAGGTTTAGAAGTAACAATAGAAAAGAATATTTCAAAAATCAAAGTTGAAGACTTAGTTACAAAAAGTTATAAGAACAAATGATAAAAGTTGTTGAAGTTCATGATACCAAGACATCACAAATTGCGAAGATCCAAGTTCTAAAGTCCTTCTCTCATGACCATTTAAATTTTTGTCTACAAAAAAATAATGAAAAAAAAATAAAAAAAAATCATCGTGACGTTTTATTCAATAAGGCCAAAGGGAAGTAGAATTTTATAAGTCAAGCAAGAAATCGAAGAGAAGAGTTAATTGTCAAGGTTCTATGAGGTTCTATAGTTTATCATCAACAGTTGAAGACCGAAGAAGACGTTGTTTCTACTGAGCACTATGAGAGAGTCGGAGAAAGATACATTTGGTTGCTTTGTTAGTCCGCTTTCAATCTGACACAAGATCTTTCTAGCACTGGTTTAACTCATCACACGTAATTAGTCCAGCTGTGTAGAAGATGTCTCTCTCATCTTTATCTCTCTCGTAATCTTATCCAGCTGTAAATCAGCGGACGCATCTTACAATGTTTATCTAGCTGTGTAGCGGATATCTCTTTATCTAGCAGTGTTGCGGATGGGTCTCCCCTTTTCTTTAGTCAGCTTTAGAGCTGGCACCTTTAATTTCTCTGGCATTCTAGTTACTTGGAGATAGGTTGAGAATATGTATGTCCTCATAGCTCTTTGGGTACTTGTGACCAATTAGAAGTCATGGTTTTGTGGGTACACCTCTAGTAAACCCTCCCGAGATTAACTCGGTTTTATTTTTTATTAGTTTTACTCGAGGACTAGCAAATAATAAGTTTGGGGGTATTTGATAGACACATTTTGTGTCTAATTTGTTCTCAATACTATATATTGTTGGCACTCGATTTTGTACTAATTTTGGTGTTTTATGTGTTTGTAGGCATTTTTGGAGAAATACATTTGTGTGGAAAAAGTTGCTCAAAAAGTGATATTTAGACCCCCGGAGAAAAGTATTAAAGGCACCCTCATTTTGGATAAGGGAACCCCAGGTTGTTAAAGGCGCCTGTGTTTTGGATCAGGGCACATCTTCTTTTTCATTTCAAATTGCAAACTCGGCGGGAGATAGTGCAGACGCAGACAGAATTAGGGTTGAAGTTTTGATCGTGTTCTAGGGAGATTCAAGGGTTGAAACTCATTGGGTTTGTCTATTTTGATCCAATAGAGATAGTAATGATCGTCGTTTATACCAGAGTTGGCTAGAACGGTGGATATAAGGGTTGAACATATTCCCGGGTTTTCTTCCTGCGGAAACTCTGTTAAGATTTTGGTCAAGTTGGAATGAGACTCGAGCACTGGATTTGGTTTCTTTGGGCCTGTTTGGACCAAACAGGGATGGTATGGTCGATGGTTTCGGTTAGAGTTGGCTGCATCGTGGGATTGAAACAAACAGAGCAACACGTTCGTGGGAGAGTTTTTCACTGGATTTGCTATGAATTTCGTGTGCTGCTGGGACTTTAAATCGTGTGTTTCTCATGTTTGGAAAGTGCTTGGTCGCTGCAGAGACATGAAGGAATTAAGTAAGGAAGTTTCAGCACTGTTTGACAGCGTGAGAAGAGAAGAAAGGGAAGAAAATATTCCCAAGGAGATATTCTTTACTGCCGAGTAAATGGAGAATTATATGGAGTTATGACGGGATATTTCTGTGTTGTGAGGCTATATAAACTGTTGAGGAGCAATAGAAAGGGGGATGGAGAGTTAGGGGAAGAAAAGAGAGGAGTTTGATCGAGTTGCAGAGTTGGTTCTGCTGCTGCAGAAACCCTAAAACACGAAGAACAGACTGCCAAAGACAGTCGTTTTTCTACAGTGATAACGACTCACATGCGAGGGTCGTACATCAGGGGCAGACTTATTTGCTACAGCGTTTGCGGCACAGAGTCGTGGGTCTTAGAGAAACAGTAACACATATAATTGTTACAAAGGCCCTGTTTTATACCTTTTCTCCTTGTAAACACCTTTTTGAGCAATGAAAAATTCCTTTGAGTGTGTTTTCACCATGCGGAGCTAGACCCCATCACTGGGACAACGGAGGAAGCAACTTTTCATGATTGTGGTAAATGAATTAATTCTTTTATTGACTTTTTGCATATATTTAATTGTTTTATGATTTCTATTAATTATTTGTTATTTTGTTAGATGCCGAATGCTTAGTTTTAATTACTTTAGATGCGTCATGCTTTTAACTTACAAATAATATTTTATGAAATCTATTTTTGACAAAGAACTAGAGTCACAACTTCTTTTGTTTGAGCTATATTGTCTAGAGTTAATGTCTGAACCACAGCAATATGAAAAGTAGTGAAATCCCGAGTCCCGGTCTCTCTTCATCCTGTGACAAATTTTGTATATATATTTTTTCTTATTTTCTTTATTAAGTCTTAAAACAAATTCTCAACAAATCTGAGTGAAAGAATCATCTTACTACAACATCATTGAAAATATCATCATTGACTTTAAATAATGGATTTTGCTCGTCTTTGCAGATTTCAAGAAGCGAGCAAGATTTTCGAAGTTTTACGTTATTACCACTACAGCTAGTGAAACGTAAATAGGTAAGAGTTGAGGATTACCATGTTGTTGCGAATTTGATATTGGCATATCCATGACTCTTATGTTCCTGGCTCCAGATAATGGTGACTTCCAGCAGTGACCATTCTTCCATCTCTTCTGAGAAGGATTCTGAGATTCCTAGGCCAGAGATGAAGATTTCTGCAGCGGAGGCACGTGCCAAGATGGATCGATCACTGAAGGATGCTAAGGAGATAATAAACAGTACGCCCCTCGATCATCTGAAAGTTATTCGTGATAGAATTTTGAAGAGGGAAGTCGAGGATGAAAAATTAGCCACTTATCAACAAAAAAGACGTCGACTTCAGCAGAAAAGGCTAGCAGTTGAGGATGAAATTCGATCTCGTGTTGATGGTACAACTTCGGATTCAAACGTGGAGGAAGTTGAATCTTCTTGGGAACCTGTCGAACGCAAAGTCAAGCTACACCCACCCAGTATAAGGATTGAATGGTTGGTTAGGGCTGATTTCAAAGAGTAATGTGAAGAAGATGACTATTTGGATGCAATGTACGACGATCCTGAAGATCAACTGGAAGAAGTCCTTGATTCTGAAGATAAATGTGAAGAGGAGTCTGATGAAGACTCTGCGAGAGATGACAATTGCAGAGACAGTGATGAATCTGACGAATCTGACGAATCTGATGATTAAGTTTACTTGCAAATTTTCCTGAGATCATTTATTTTCTGTCGGAATAGATACTATTTTGATCATCTGAGTAGCTTGACTGTAGAGACATTGCATTGGGAATTACTTTTTGAATAATAATCCCCTATTATATCTTCTGCTTAATCCTTCTCATGCCTTCATGACTAATGTCCATGTGTGTGAAAGTTAACCACGGAAGTATGATTGCACGAACAAATTAGTGATTTGCACAGATAATCAATCCGCAATCAGATTATTGACTGCACCTGGTTGAACCGCCAGTCCCCAATATTGACGTTTTTCTTCCATATCACCATCATCGATATACTCTGATCCGAGATTTCAGAGTCTGAGTAGAAATCGTAACTGATTTGACTATTTGTAGAAGATAAGTATCCACGTATTGACCGTCAATACTTACGGTTTTCTATTTATACGACATATCTTTTTCTGCTCCTGTATACTATCAGAAGAAATTTTGATCATGATCATACCTCTCACCATCATGTATGACAACAGTACCTCTTCTCGAAATGAATCTCTGTAAAAACATGAGGTTGGAGCGTCCATCTCGATAGGTTGCACGTTTTTTATTTATTTATTTTCATGTAATCAATGACTAACCATAGAAGGCGATTTTTTGCAGGATAATCAGGGGAATCGACTTTCTTCTTCCTCTTACAGCTTGAGGCCTAAGAGGACTGTTAAGGCTCCTGCTCGCTATAGGTCTGCTCGTGTTGCAGCTGGAATATCCGTGAGTCTCTGATTGAAGATCCTTCGATCAAGCATTTATACAATTTTACTGAAATTCTATCGTCGCAGGTTGATGTTCATGTCGTTGTCGATGCTAGGAAGATAAAGAATGGAAAGTCTGTGGTTGCAGCCGATGGCGATGCTGACAAACGTGCTAACGAAAACTCAACCAACTCTGTATACGTTGATTCCAGGGTTTCTGTTCGTGTGTACCTAGCGGTTGGGTTTCCATTCGATACTCTCATGGTCAACGCCTGCCCAGACAATCAGTTAATCGGTGGTTTCATCGTTCCCAAGTGTTATGCATCCCTTTACACCAAGATATGGAGGAGGTATGGGCACACTTCTACTACTGAAGTATGGAGAGATTTTCTGCCAAACTTGTTGACTACTGTCGCCGGTTTGTTGCCTATTATTGATGAGACGAATAGGACAAATCTGCGAGATGTCAAAAACCAAGAGTTGCATAGATGGGATGAAATGATTTCAAACTGTGAGACCTTGCGGTTCAACATAGGCTGGCTCCATCGTCATCTCGAGGTCATCAAGATTGACAAAGCGGCAGCTACTGCTAATGTGATTTCTGCTGCAACAGCTGTTATGGACGAGGAGAAAGCCCTCGCGCTGGAATCAGCAAGAGTTGAGAAAGTTGTCCAGGACTTGAAAGTGAAGACTGGAAATTTTCAAAAAAGACTTGAAATGGCTTTCAGTAAAAATTATTTGTTGTTGGATGATTTTCTCTAAGTGACCGTTTGAGGAAAAATTATTTTTGTAAGATTGAGACTTGTTTTTGAATAAAGTAGGATGATTGGAAGAATTTTTGTGAGATTCATGAAATTTTTTGAATTTCGAACGAATGAGCATATTGCATACTCTTTGAAGGAATAGAAATTACATTTTGAAATTTAACACACAATTGTTTACCGATCATTCAAGCATAATATGCCTTGAGCCACTTGCAATTGATGATGTTTCCTTCCACTCCTCCATTAACAACTAATATTTTGTAATATCCGCTGTATACTGCCTTGATGATTACATAAGTCCTTTCCCATTTAGGAGAGAACTTGGGAGAGGACATGTCTTGTTGAATATGATTTGTTGTTTTCAAAACCAAATCTCCTACTTGAAATGTTCGAGGTCTTACCATTTTTTTGTATGCCTTGGAAATCCTTTGTTTGTAGGTTTCCACATATTTTTATACTTTGGCCCTTCTTGAATCGAGCATGTCCAGTTCGACAATTTTTGAATTAGAAACTTCAGATTCATCCCACTACACTCCACTGGCCGCTGCGATTCTTGCAGAGGGAATCTTGATCTCAGCTGGAAGAATAACATCAGCGCCATAGACGAGAGAATACGGTGAAGTCCCAATTGAGCTTCTTGGTGCGGTGCGGTAGGCCCACAAAGCCATGGGAAATTCTTCATGCCACGTTCGTGGATTGTCATGAATTGTTCGACTAAGAATGCGGATCAAGGTTTTGTTGGTGCTCTCCGCTTGTCCGTTTCCTTGGGTATAGTATGGTGTGGAGAAAATCTGTTTGGTTCCATATTCCTTGAGCAATTCTGCAACATGTTTGTTGGCGAAAGGAGTTCCATTATCCGTGATGATATGTTTAGGAACACCGAATCTACATATGATGTATTCCTTGATGAAAGCTGCAATCGTGACTCCAGTGATGCTTCGGAGAGGAATAGCTTCAACCCATTTGGTGAAAAACTCAGTTGATGTGATGATGTATTCATGCTGCTTCGAAGACGCTGGATTGATTTTTCTGATGATATCCAGTCCCCAATTGTAGAAGGGCCATGAACTGCTCACGAAATGTAATGGAAGACAAGGAGTGTGAACGAGGTTACCATGAACTTGGCATTGATGACATCTTCGAACATAGGTAGTCGCATCGTCTTCCATGGTCGGCCAATAATATTTCTCATGAATCTGGAGAATAATTTCTTCTTTCCTTGGTGTTCACCTTCGTGCATCTCTTTCAAGATTGTGGGAATTTCATGCCCGGCCAAGCATCTCAGAAGGTTCCCACCAAAGCTTTTGTGATACAAAATTCCTTCTAGGTAGACAAACCGTTTGTCCCTCTGGGTGAGTTTGATCACCCCTTTATTTTCCGATGGTAGATCGTTGTCACGAAAATATTTTATGTAAGGTTTTCTCCAGTCCTCAGTATAGTGGATTGTTAGAACCTCCAAATGATGAGGTGGTGTCTGACAATTGGGACAGGACCCTTGTAACATTCTCGACTGAGCCTCCATGGAGGGCCAATAGTACCCGAGCCTTTGAAGCCTTCTGTAAAGTGTGACCACCAAGGTTTTCCCGCATATTTCCTCATGTATGCGTTTGAGTTGCTCGCTCTCTTCCTCGTCTCCAAGGCATCGTGACAAGGATCTATCAGGATTGCGATAATATAATGCTCCATGTAGCAGAAAAAGTATTTTCAACTCTTTGAGACTGATTTTCCCTTCTGTAAGAGAACTGCTCAACTCATGAATGATGGGTGCCCGCCAGTGGCTTAATTGAGCATCTTCAACTTGAGTAAGCCAGGTAGATGATACAGAACGTCTTTTCACAGTGATGGATTTCTATGACCCTTCAAATTGCAGTTTGAAGTAAGAGTCGCTAGGCAGGAGTCAGCGTGTCTGTTGTTGGTACGACTAGTATGCACAATTGTTACATCAGAATAATGAGCTAGTAGTCGTTGCGCTTCGGCCCTGAATGGAGCATGTTTTACTTCTTTGAGAGGGTACACGCCATTCATTTGATTGACCAGAAACTTTGAGTCTCCTCTTATCTCCAGGTGCATCGCTCCCGCTTGCTTGACCAAAGATAACCCTAGGAGGAAAGCTTCATATTCTGCCGAATTGTTGGTGCAGTGGAAATCCAGCTTAAATGAATGTGAGAAGACTTCACCGGATGGAGATACTAGTAAAATTCCTGCACCGCCAGTATCATTGCTCGGAGTAGCGGATCCATCAAAGTACAATAGCCATGTTTCTTCCTGAATGATTGAGATCTATGGAAATTCACCGGGAATTTCTTCATGCACCATTGTGATGTCCTCTCCAGGAAAAACGGAAAGTAAGTCTGCAACTGCTTGCCCTTTGATTGCTTTAGGAGGGACACATCATATGTCAAATTCTTACATCTGAAGTAGCCATTTTGTTGGTCTCCCAATCAGTGCAGGTTTCGACAGTAAGAATTTTATGGGATCGGCTTTGGCCACCAACACAACTCTGTTTGATAGTAGATAATTCCTGAACTTTTGGATCGCGTGAACCAATGCTAGGCACGCTCTTTCATCTTTTGGGTATCGGAGTTGAGCATCCCTCATCGTACAACTGAAGTAATAGATTGGACGTTCGATGCCTTCTTCATCTTCTTGAGCGAGAAGTGCTCCGATGGCGACGTCACTGGAAGCCGTGTAAAGTATTAGTGGTTGTCCTTGCACTGGAGATTTCATGACAGCAGGTGATAATAGTATTTCCTATATTTTCTGAGATGCCTCATGTTGAATGGTCGTCCATGTAAAACTTGCTCATTTCTTCAGCAGAGGAGTGAACGAAGCAATAAGATGAGCCAACCAAGGAATGAAACGCCGAATATGATTTACCTTGCCCGTAAAACTCTGGAGCTGTTTCACGGTGCGTGGAGGAGGCATCGTATTGATGGTTTTTATCTTTTCTAGATCGACCTTGATTCCTTCTGCAGTGACCAAGAATCCTAGAGACTTTCCGGAGGAAACACCAAATGCACACTTTAGAGGATTCATCTTTAACTTATATTCTCTGCATCTTTCGAAAACTTGTCTCAGAATTTCCAGGTGGGATGCTCGAGTTTTCGATTTCTCCACCATGTCATCGACATAATCTTCCACTTGCTTGTGCATCATATCATGGAATATCGTGGCCATGGCTCGCTGGTAAGTGGTTCCTGCATTCTTCGGGCCGAAGGGCATCACCGTATGATGAAAGTTTCCAATAGGAGTCCACACAACATCGGATTTGACCATTTTTCTTCTTGACTGGGACTATGTTCGCCAGCCATGTTGGATGTCGAATGGGTCTGATGAACCCTGTTGTTAGTAGCTTCTAGATCTCGACTTTGATTTGTTCCTCGACATCGTGCCTGAACTTCCTGGGCGGTTGCTTGACAGGTTAGGAACCGGGAGTGATGTGCAGATGATGAGTGACTAATTTGTCGTCTAGGTCGGGCATCTCTTCATACGTCCAGGCAAAAATATCTTGATATTCTTTCAACAGACCTATCAATCCTTCTCGTTCCTCTGATGAGAGAGAAGAACTAATTAAGATCGGCCTTGGGTTTTCATCTGTTCCAATGTTGATAGTCTCAAGATCGTCAGAGGTGGAATCTGTACCGTCTTGCAGCTGTCGTGGTGCATCTTGAATTTCTTCATCAGGCAGTTGGTCGTTGTGGCATGATTCTTCAGGGCGGGGAGATTTTTCATCGACCTCCCCTGCTAATTGCTAATCTTTTCGACGGAGATAAATGACTCTTCCTTCCGCATCATAATTAGTAGTAAAGCTGGATTTTTTATGAGTTGTACCTTGACCTTGACGACGCTTGAGTTGTGTGGTAGATGGTTTAATCGATTTAGCATCTGATGATGATGGTTTGTCAGTCTTCTCAATAGATTTTCAACATGGGAGTGGAGTACTGTAGACCTTGCTTGGAGGTTCGGGGATGCTCTTTGGTGGTTCCAGGAACTCATCATCATAAACCGGAGCATAAGGAGACACTGAAGATGCAATGCGGATAATTTTATTGTTGAGCAAAGCTTTCATACATTGATGGTATGGCGAAGGAACAACCTTATTTTCATGGATCCATGGTCGTCCGAGTATCATGTGATAATCAGGATCTTTCTCGATCGCATGAAACTTGACAGTGGATTGAATCGGCCCTATTTTCAGATCCACATAGACATACCCGTATGTGTGACTCTGGCTTCCTTCAAAACCCGTCATTAATATGGGGTGATGAACAATCTTTCTTTGTGGAACTTTGGCCTCTTTGAGAGTATTCATAGTGATGAGATTTGTAGAAGTGCCTGTATCGATGAGAACTCTCCTGAATTTGGAATCCTTGTTAGAAGCAGTTACGAACAGGGCTCGGTTATGTGCTTCTTCTGCCATTTGGTCCTCCTCAGTGAAGGTATGTTGTTGATCGGATGTTCAGATACCATGGACACTTGTTCAACTACTAGAGATGATGGAACTATTCAGCTAGTGGGAGGTCTTTCGAGAAACATATTCATCATGGCTCTGAGAGGAACTCGATCAAAGATCGTGAAACAGTTCACGGATCGTAAAATATGAATCGTCACATGCTTTCCTGAAGCCGGGTCAGAAACATGCAGTATCATGATATTACGATTTTGACTTTTGTCGAAAATCCACCATCAACAAAGAGGCAAGTGATTTCTCTAGTAAAAGATTCTCAACAGTAAGTGAGGTGTATGCAGTTATGTTAAAACTATTATAGACTTATATGTTCACATGGTTAGTCTAACTACGGAGGTATTGTAGATTATGGCTAGATGTGCGGCCAACCATGATTACACCCATATACATATTGATCTCCTTATTAGAGATGTATATTTTGGATTCTTATTTTTGGAGTTCTTAATGGTTATACTCGGGTACGAAAGGCTATGTTATGGGGGAATGGTGCATCCAAGGCACTTGGGATTTATGTATAAGGATGTATACATATTAAAAAGATTGAACCAAAACACATTTTGTAACAAATGTGGTTATAGGAATGTTTGAAGCCAAATTTAGGTTGGAATAACATTTAGTGAGGATTTATTTTGAATAAATTCACAGGGAATTTGATATACTGTAATAGGGGATCCAACCTCCGTGATATTTAGTCACCGACAATGGTAAACGTACCAACCACTAGGAAATGACTAGTTCGTCGGTTTAATGGGTAAAAAAAAGTTAACGATAAGTGATTAGTTTCAACACTTATTAGATTTTAAAAATCCCAATTATGATGAGTGTTGATTTGTACCGTTATGAATTGAGGTTGATTTGGTAGTCTTAATGAAGTCCAGTTCTTTTTCAAAAAGTTTTCAAAATAACGGTAAAACCGGAAGGATTTCACCTATGTGAGCATATAAGGGATGTCGCTTCTTGTAAGAGTGAGGTTTCTCTTGGGATTGCTCATGAATCCAGGCAAACACAAGGCATAATAATGCTAAGCAAAAATCGAACTCATTAAAGGTATTTGTTAGACCATGGCTCGGTTGAACCCATCAAACATTGGTATATCAAGTTTGGTTGTCATATTTTAGTGAATCAAACTCATGTTAAGAGTCGTTTGATTATGTACTAGAGTTAAACTTCGTATAGGTTAGCTTGAAAGTATTAGGATATGAGACATTACAAGTATTGCGAAGACTTGAAGATGTGAAGAAGCAAGGAGCTACAACGACAACAATCATCCTTCCACTTGAGGTTAGTGATATTTGACTTGAACTGTTTCATTCCCTAAAGTATCTTTCAAGTCATGCATATTGAAAACATAACTGCGAAACATATTTGAACTCTAGATAGACATAGTATTCAGGAATACAATACGAGGTTTATTGCTTAACCATTAAACTTTGTAGATAAGACATCGCCATAATCATTTGAATGTTATTGTGATTATGTATGGGTATGAGGTGAGGATTTCATCCTAGGGAACAATGTTTACATGTGTTCTAAGGAAGTAAGTTCATAAACTTGTTTTGTGAACCGAAAAGGAAATTGCCAGGTGTTATTGGTTTTGTTATTCATTGCATATCTTATGAACAACCAATATGTGTGATAAAGTAGAACCGCTCACAACTTGTTGTGTTTTTGGTAGAACTATAAACAATGGCCTGACTTTTGTATTGGTATAACTTTTATTAGTAAAACCAATCTTAAGTAATCACCTTGGTATGATCGGATTATGTCTGCCTTCGGGAAAGGGAACCGATCCTTGTAAGGGAATCGATCCTTGTAAGGGGTGCAGTACATCAAGGGGAACCGATCCTTGTATAGGGTGCAGCAAGGTTTACAGCAAAAAGGGGAACCGATCCTGTGAACATGTGCAACACATATAAGTTAGATACCATATATATGTGGGGAACCGATCCTAGTACCTAGTTAACCGAGTCTTTTGGGAAGCTAGTGTGACTATGCGTAGTACTCACATGGAGGTAGAACCGAAACTTGTTTTGGTAGAACCGTAAACCCATGATTGTGATTGAATGTTGGTTTGATCAATCACATAGTTCTTGAAAGTCAGAAGAACCAATTCTAAACTTGTTTGGAAGTGTGGCAAATCAGTTTCAAGGTTGTAAGTGTGAAAGAGAACTTAAAAAGTTAAGATGTCGACAAACTTTGAACACGTGCTGAGAATGTTTATTTCTATAATTGTTCAAAGATATTCCTTAATGTCTAAGGGAAGATGATCCCAGGATTGAAACACAAATAAGTTAAGAATCTTTTAATTAAGGTTATTAATTTCGTTTGTATGGAAATTACAGAATTAGTAATGTGCATTTACTAATTATATTTTCCAAGAGATTTCGATTGTTATTTTTGGACAGAGCATTTCCAGGAATTATGAAAACCGAATCTGTGCATTTATGAATATCTTGAGAATATTTTCGGTTTTGGAAATTCCTTGGTGTCCAAACTTCCTTGTCTATAAATACACGCAGTTTTCCTTTCTAGCAAACTAATCCTTCGTAACAACAGACTTCCTCTTTTGTCTTTGTTACTGGTGTAGCCGCCTATCGGAGAGGAGAGTAATCTAATAAGGTGAAATATCTTACGGCCGCTCGTTTTAAAGTCTTCTTTGGGATTGAGAAGCTCTAGCGCGACCCGTTGGTGGGAAACTAGATAATTGCGGTTTATCATTGTTTTCGATTGATTTGATTGACTAACGGTGGTTGAAATCTGATTGCACCTAGTTTGTTTATTCTTGAGAATCTTTCTCTTCTGATATGAGATTCACTCAAAACTAGTTCAGAGTTTCGACAGGGATCTTTAGACTGTTGTTAGTTCTAAAGACGATCTTGTGATAATCCATTGTTAACAGACTTCGTTCTGTACGTGATTGATCACAAGAGATTCAAGTGATTGTGTGCAGGTTTTTATTGAAGATTTAAGAAGATTTGAAGACAAAGAAGATATTGAAGATCTGACTTGGGTTTTATAATATTTGGTCTGCACAATACTTGTTTCGGTAAAAGAGGATCCAATTAATAATCGGTTTATCGGATTAAAGGTTCTTCGGATTAAAGGTGTTGTTGGCTTAATCTTAAACGATTACCTTAGGGTGATTGAACATAAGATAGATCTAGACCTGACGAAGGAGTTTATGTTAAGATAAACGGAAGAGACTTTGTCCGACTCATATCACTTGGTTGAATAGAGTTGATGCCAAACAGATTTCTTGTTCCTTTACTGTTTGGAATACGAACCAAAGGAATTGTTCCAAGTACGTGACTTATTCATATGTCGGAGGCGTGGGAATACAGACGGAACTATAGGGTTAGTTACTTGGTCTCAAATATACGAAGTTAGGTGTAATTTTGTGTAGCGGCTTAATCCTGAGAGTACTCAATTCTGGACTAGGTCCAGGGGTTTTTCTGCATTTGCGGTTTCCTCGTTAACAAAATCTTGTTGTGTCATTTACTTTTATTTTCCGCATTATAATTGTTTTATTATAATTAAAGTAAATTACACAAACGTTAATTCTTATTTACTTGATAAGCAATCCTATTGTGTTTGGTTAAGTACGAACCTTTGTATCAAGTAAACATACTTCGTTGTTATATTGTCTCGATCTCGTATCCATAGACAATCATACGAAGTGTGAACCGATTAGTTTTATTGTCTCGACTCAGTCCATAGACAATCACTTTCAGAGAAAGAACTTATAGGTAGGAAAAGTTTTAGCTTGAGGTATATTTGGCTACCCCCGCCTTTTCAGTATTGTTGTTTTCATGTTTGTGGTGTTTCCAGTTGTGTCACATAAGAGTAGAGGTTTAAAGCCAAGGCCACCATCAACTTCGACATAACTTTGCAACATTTACACTATTTAGGATTTAATCATAATGACACCTTTATGTATACATAAAATCATCATATTACTCATTTGACTTGTATATTTAATTTATTGGGGTTGTTGAATATTTGATCAGTATTTAAATGTGTAGATTAAATATATGTTTGTGTTATTGACATAACCTGCGAGAAATGAGAGAAAAAAGACATTTTGTAATTGTTTTAAAGAGAGGCATCAGTTAGTTAGATTGGCATTTCAATTCGAAATAAGGTTTTCGAAGGTCACGATTGTACAAAGTTGGGGATACTGATGGATCCTCATACGGGTTATGAAGAGACGTGTCCATATCTATTTCTATCTATAAAAAATGGTACAAAACTTGAACGACACACAATATTAAAACTCTTCTACCTATTTCTTAAACGAGTAGTAATACCAATTAGATTTCAAGGGTGATTCGTCGATTGTTGTTGGTCTCCGATCACGCAAAGGCTTGACTGTATCTTGGGAAACAGCTCGCATTCGATTCCGCAATAACCTCTTAGCGAGTGAGAGCAAATAACATTTTAAGCAAAGTGACTATACACCCTCAAAAGATTGATGTTTTGATTCCATACCATATATTTCCAACAATCTTACAACGTCATTCGAAGCAACAAAATCAAAAACTATTATGGTTTTCGTCATTTAACTTGAAATCAAATGAACAGAAGAAATTAAAGAAGAGACAAAGAAGTTTGTTGAAATTCTGGATAGCCAGATTTTTTTGGAGAGTCCATCGGACGAACCAACTTCGCTGTCAGCCCAATCGAATCGCTCCAAAGTCAAAATTAGCACCTCCTTCATAAAGAGTTAGATATGCTAAGGTTTGCAAATTACTCGAGGGAAATCTTTTTTATGTTTAATGGAAAGTAGAATGCAATTTTATGTGACCAAATAAATTATATTATCAAAACTGGGACAAAATAAAGAAAAATAATAATCTTAATTCTCAGCATGGACAATACATGTAAGATAGTTTCCACATAGTGAAATTATCTTATTGAGCCCGTGTGTGATCTTTGGATATAGCAACAATGTCATTAAAATAGAGTTTCATTCACACTTTCAATCTCAAATGAGGTTTGAACTCTCCAGTATTACAATCTTAACTCGAAAAGCTTCACACAAATATGAGCAAGAATACTCCTTTGAATGCACAGTTAAAAATCTTTCATCCATTTATGCAAGTGCATTACCCCGAATTTAAGCTGAGAAACTAAGTAAATGAAACACCAAATCTACTTACTTAAACTATAATTTTAAAATTGCGTTCAAACATAATTCTAAGATCTGGATTCAACCGGAAGTTCAACACACTAAATAATAATAAATTACCAATTAGTGTGGTGTTGAGTATACAAAGTCCATAAATACAATGTACTTCGTAACTTCACATACTTAAGTTGTAGAAACAAGTAGTATACCATTGATTGATAATTTGATCATAGTATGTTGAATATTTAATCAATATTCAAATGTGTAGATTAAATATATGTTTGGGTTATTGACATAACCTGCTAGAAATGAGGGGAAAGGCATTTCGTAATTGTTTTAATTATAGAGAAGCATCAGTTAGTTAGATTGGCGTTTCAATTCGAAATAAGGTTGTCGAAGGTTATGTCGGCCCAAAGTTGGGGATACTGATGGCTCCTCATATTGGTTATGAAGAGACGTGTCCATATCTCTTTCTATCTATAAAAAAAGGTATGGAACTTGAAAGACACACAGTACTCAAACTCTTCTCCCTCTTTCTTAAGCGAGTAGTAATACCAATAAGAGTTCAAGGGTGATTCATCGATTGTTGTTGATCGTCGATCACGCCAGGACTTTATGAGTGTATCCTGGAAAACAGTTTACATTCGATCCCGCAACAAACTCTTAGCGAGTGGGAGCAAATAAAATTTGAAGGAAAGTGATTATACACCCTCAAGTTATTGATGTTTTGATTCCATACCCTAAATTTCTAATAATCTTAAGCCTCTCAAACGAGTCATCATATTACTCGTTTGACTTGTATATTTAATCTAGTGGGGGGTTGTTGAATATTTGATAAGTATTCACGTGTGTAAATTAAATATATGCTTGGGTTATTGACATAACCTGCGAAAAATAAAGGAAAAAGCATTACATAACTGTTTTATAGAGAGGCATCAGTTAGTTAGATTGGAATTTCAATTCAAATAAGGTTTTCGAAAGTCACGACGGTCCAAAGTTGGGGATATTGATGGCTTCTCATATGGGTTATGAAGAGACGTGTCCATATATCTTTCTATCTATAAAAAAGGGTACGGAACTTGAAAAAACACAATATTCAAACTCTTCTCCCTCTTTCTTAAACGAGTAGTAATACCAATTAGATTTCAAGGGTGATTCGTCGATTGTTGTTGGTCTCCGATCACGCAAAGGCTTGACTGTATCTTGGGAAACAGCTCGCATTCGATTCCGCAATAACCTCTTAGCGAGTGAGAGCAAATAACATTTTAAGCAAAGTGACTATACACCCTCAAAAGATTGATGTTTTGATTCCATACCATATATTTCCAACAATCTTACAACGTCATTCGAAGCAACAAAATCAAAAACTATTATGGTTTTCGTCATTTAACTTGAAATCAAATGAACAGAAGAAATTAAAGAAGAGACAAAGAAGTTTGTTGAAATTCTGGATAGCCAGATTTTTTTGGAGAGTCCATCGGACGAACCAACTTCGCTGTCAGCCCAATCGAATCGCTCCAAAGTCAAAATTAGCACCTCCTTCATAAAGAGTTAGATATGCTAAGGTTTGCAAATTACTCGAGGGAAATCTTTTTTATGTTTAATGGAAAGTAGAATGCAATTTTATGTGACCAAATAAATTATATTATCAAAACTGGGACAAAATAAAGAAAAATAATAATCTTAATTCTCAGCATGGACAATACATGTAAGATAGTTTCCACATAGTGAAATTATCTTATTGAGCCCGTGTGTGATCTTTGGATATAGCAACAATGTCATTAAAATAGAGTTTCATTCACACTTTCAATCTCAAATGAGGTTTGAACTCTCCAGTATTACAATCTTAACTCGAAAAGCTTCACACAAATATGAGCAAGAATACTCCTTTGAATGCACAGTTAAAAATCTTTCATCCATTTATGCAAGTGCATTACCCCGAATTTAAGCTGAGAAACTAAGTAAATGAAACACCAAATCTACTTACTTAAACTATAATTTTAAAATTGCGTTCAAACATAATTCTAAGATCTGGATTCAACCGGAAGTTCAACACACTAAATAATAACAAATTACCAATTAGTGTGGTGTTGAGTATACAAAGTCCATAAATACAATGTACTTCGTAACTTCACATACTTAAGTTGTAGAAACAAGTAGTATACCATTGATTGATAATTTGATCATAGTATGTTGAATATTTAATCAATATTCAAATGTGTAGATTAAATATATGTTTGGGTTATTGACATAACCTGCTAGAAATGAGGGGAAAGGCATTTCGTAATTGTTTTAATTATAGAGAAGCATCAGTTAGTTAGATTGGCGTTTCAATTCGAAATAAGGTTGTCGAAGGTTATGTCGGCCCAAAGTTGGGGATACTGATGGCTCCTCATATTGGTTATGAAGAGACGTGTCCATATCTCTTTCTATCTATAAAAAAAGGTATGGAACTTGAAAGACACACAGTACTCAAACTCTTCTCCCTCTTTCTTAAGCGAGTAGTAATACCAATAAGAGTTCAAGGGTGATTCATCGATTGTTGTTGATCGTCGATCACGCCAGGACTTTATGAGTGTATCCTGGAAAACAGTTTACATTCGATCCCGCAACAAACTCTTAGCGAGTGGGAGCAAATAAAATTTGAAGGAAAGTGATTATACACCCTCAAGTTATTGATGTTTTGATTCCATACCCTAAATTTCTAATAATCTTAAGCCTCTCAAACGAGTCATCATATTACTCGTTTGACTTGTATATTTAATCTAGTGGGGGGTTGTTGAATATTTGATAAGTATTCACGTGTGTAAATTAAATATATGCTTGGGTTATTGACATAACCTGCGAAAAATAAAGGAAAAAGCATTACATAACTGTTTTATAGAGAGGCATCAGTTAGTTAGATTGGAATTTCAATTCAAATAAGGTTTTCGAAAGTCACGACGGTCCAAAGTTGGGGATATTGATGGCTTCTCATATGGGTTATGAAGAGACGTGTCCATATATCTTTCTATCTATAAAAAAGGGTACGGAACTTGAAAAAACACAATATTCAAACTCTTCTCCCTCTTTCTTAAACGAGTAGTAATACCAATTAGAGTTCAAGGGTGATTTGTGGATTATTATTGATCACCGATCATGCAAAGGCTTGACCGTATTCTATGAAACGGCTTGCATTCGATCCCGCAACAAAATCTTATCGAGTGGGACAAAATGACGTTTTAAGGAAAGTGATTACACGCCCTCAGCCATTGATGTTTTGATTGCATACCCTAAATTTTAACATAGTATAATGACCATGTCACCAATACTAAAGTCATTATAACAAACATAACTTTGTATTTTATGTTTTCAATGAATGTAGACTTGTTTGAATAGAAGATAAAAATGGAACAAGTTAAGTCTATAGTTACTAACCTCGAAATGAAGGATGATGTCTTCGATACATATTTAGGTTTTCGTGAGTAATCAGTGCAAGTCTCAACATTTCTATATTCCTAGTCTAGCCTAACAAGGTTTACTTTAGTAATCGATGCAAGCGACAAGGAGTTTTGGAACTCAACTTGACATACCAATGCTTGGTGGTTCAGCTGAGCAATGCTTAACATGAACGAACTTGAGATCTTCATATGATTGAGGCGTGTCGTTTATACAACAAATTAATCACTTCTTTCCATACAATAAACTAGTAATATAATTCCTCGAAGATCGGGGAGTTTCTAGTTGTTAAAAGTATCAAAGGGGGATTTTTGAGTTATAGAAAAAAAAAATACATAAAAGAAATAATAAAAATTGATTTAGAACAATAATAAAAAAGACAAGCAAAGAATCATTCGCCGCCACTGAACAGAAACGTAATTAAAATACTTGTTTATTTGTTGCTAAATTTGTCATCAACCGTAAAATAATAATACGCTTGGATATCCCCAAAATTCATGTTGTCACTGGAACTGGATACGAAAGCGCTCGACTATCAGATATTTTCCAACTAACCCACCAAGAAGTAGCACACTCAAGGTGTAAATTATTCGGACTCTTTACGTTTTGTGAATTAGGTTGATCATAGCATTAGACGCATAAGCTCGGTCTGTTTACTAGTGTCATCTCTGTAAAACATCACTTAACAGAATCCCTCTGTCAGATTTTGCGATTTGCTACTTGTGCAGAGATTCAGTGACGACGACACGTATCACACAACCCAATACTTTTAAATGGCCAATTAAATAACCCATTAATAATTCTTATATACTAACATTTGAAGAGTTTTTGGTGTTGTCGTTTGGAGATGCAATAAAAAAACATTCAATGACTTCACAGCTTTGATAGCATCTTTACGTGAAGGTGGCTCTATAACTAAAATTTCATCTTCGGCTTCCACATAATTACTTCAACGTCCATTCTATTGTTATAATTCAGTCCTTTGGTCAAATTTTGCAGTTCTTTATCTAACATTTTACTTGCATTCTCAGCGTGGTGTCATCCATTGAACGAACATTTGGTTACCAAGATAAAACAACAAGGTTCATCGCGTCTAAAAAATTAATCTTCTCTGGATTTGGTTCTTCTGCTTCATAACCTTTCGAAAGACTACGATAGAATCGACGACGATAATACATCTTGAGAACTCTTATAGTCCACGCGTTACAAAGGTTGAATCTTTGATATGGTGTCTGGTGGCAAGAATTATACACAATGTTTTGATAAATTAAGAATTATTATTTTATTGATAATTTAATATCGCGATAAATTGATAAAATTTTCCGATCCTGACGTTATCATTTTGTAGTGGTTATACTGTATCTTCTATTTTTGAAGAATCTCTTTTTATGGTAATAAATCAGTATGATGCTAAAATCAAATCCTTTAGACCATATAATGGAGTTGAATTTGTCGAAAGGTCTTTACCAGGTTATCTCCGCAGCCATGACATTATTCACCAAACAAGTTTGTACTTTGGAACAAAATGGTGTTGCTGCAAAAAAAATTCAAATATATATTAGAAATACTCGTGCTCTTATGCTTCAGTTGGATGTCACCAAAAATTGTCGATCATGTGGTTTCTTGTCATCCATGTACTGTTATACATATTGCTTTAAACCCCGTTTTCGTGTATAAAGCATACGAAAGTGGACTTATGTAGTCACGAACAACTTGAAGACGTTTTTACCAAAGGCGTACAACTGTAATATTACAAGAGATTTTTGCGCAACTTGAGGGGGAGTATTGATTGGAGGAAAAAAATATCTGATTGGATTTTATTTCTATGTGTATGTTAATTACATATGAGGAGGATCCACTCATACTTTTATTCTCACATTACCTTACACTTTGGATTTTTTTTTTTGATAAAACCTATATGATAACGGATTCAAAGCTGATATTTTAGGAATATGTTCGTCTTACAAAGCCCAACGTACCTGCCAAAAATGAGTGCATTTCGAGATATTGAAGCTTACGATCTACCTATCCCAATTTTAACGTTATAAATTCATTTACATTCAATGACTGATTTTCAAATCAACAGATGGTGATGTTACACGTCTCGAAATGTGCTCATTTTTTTATAAAACGTATAGCTTTGCAAAAAAAAACATATCCCTAAAATACTTCAAACTTATTACTGTTTAGGTTTTGCAAAAAGAAAAATACATCCAAACTATAAGATAGCGTGAAAACAGAAATACAAGTGGATCCTTCTTCATCACATATAATACGTTATTTTTAATATACTTCTTCCTAAAGATAACTTCCTTGTAATTCAAATATAAATGCTTCTCTAATGTTACCACTTATTTTATTTTTTTGCAGAAGCATTAATGAAAAGGGACAAAAACTACCCAGAAAGATAAAATGACTACCCAGCGAGGGTTGCGCAAAGTATTTATCTTTATATGTCAGGGTTGGTAGGAGTAGACCAAGATAATAAAAGGGCTTGATTCTAGAAGTGTACCAGGTCCATGACAAAATTGTTTGTTTTATATAAAAAAATTGTTTTATCTTATTTGAAATTTGATACACCAGAACCTGATCTCTCCGTGAAAGGCCTTGGAATGGACCAATGCAATTTGTTGCCCAAAAATTCTAGGCATACCCCTCGTTCTAACAGGCGTACCGCCCATTCGAACAAAATTAAAACCGGTCTCTCACAGTTGGGAGTCAACAACTAACCCCTACAACTCCCGAGAGCTGGGCCACTTTTCTCTAAGTTAACGGGTTTAAAATTGTTTGGGTGGGGCGGTACGCCCAACAGGCGAGCACCACTGTTTGTTGCCTTTAAGAAGGGTCAACTAAGTAGTTCGTACCTTTGACCAACTTGACCTATTCTTACACAGACTCAATTTTCAAGGCCTAATAAATGGTTGTTCCGCCATGAGAGGATCTTTTATCATGGTTGGCCACGATGGTAAAGTCCAGCTCCCTGACTGCAATTGCTGGACGGAATATTCATGAATCATATATTCTCCCGCACGATGATTAAAAATAACATTATGTGACCATGCTTTTATACGCACAAGAAGGGAAATGTTATAATAAAAACATCGACAAAATATAGCACTAACTTTTTATGTTCCCTATGCGTACGTTAGGCATAGAGCCATGTGTTAGTGACTCGAAAAAGGTTCGCCTTCTATGCTTCCATTTTCGTTTTATGAACATATGTCCAAAAACATTTAGGTCTTTGTCAAGCTCGCAAAAAAGTTTACAAGACTTTTTTATACTTTTGGAAGCACAAATTTGACGTTTGATCCACCACCGATCTCAACTTCTCTTTTTATCTTCTCATTTTCCTCCACTTCTTTTTCCTTTTTGGTTTTGATTCTTGCAAATCCATCTTTTATCTTGTTTTTGATCTGATCTGTCTCTAATAAAGTTTTCGGATTATAGTGTGCAGCAAATGCCTGGATAAACTTACTGTTGTTCCGTTAAATGCGTCCCCAGATCACCTGTTTTATGCAATCAAGAAACACTATTTGAGAGAATCAAGTGGCCCAAGGTGATTGCAAAAATTACATATAGTACTACCATAGCTGTTTACAAGTTTCAAATTCAGGTCATCCGTACAAATTGAGGTTATTGGTATTATCAACCTGTGATTTTGTGTGACATCAACAACCAGTTAGCATGTGGTTAAAAAATTCATACAAAACAAAGTAATTTTTTTTACCATTGGATTCGTAACGCTCGCAGAATGCAGTAACTCATACTACAACAGTCATGTTAGCATGGAGTTAAATATCCTCTTGACTATTGTCACCAGCCCTACCATAGCAGCATCAAACTATTAAAAACTGGACCACAAAGTTTATGAGAATGTGAGAAATTAAAAAGCAATTGAATAAGTTTACTTACCTTGGTGCAGCTTGAAAGATTATAATAATAATCTATATTTATTTTGGTAAGAGCTTTTGAACTCTTTCATATTCTCCTCTTTTTCAACTTTTCACCAGAGACTGCTTTCTTTTTTTACTCCTCTCTAGGTCCTTTAAACAGAAAAGAAAAGGGAAGACTGGTTGAAAAATGAATGAAAAAGTAGGACCCGATTTCATAACATTGTCGCTATTTGTGGGTTTCTCTTTCTCTCTATCTCTATCTTCTACACTGCACTGCTATCTGTAACAAGTAGCAGTACATACTTTTTGCATGAGAAATCCACCCATGAATCATTTGTTATCTCAAAGTGGAGGCCCTATCTGAAACTTTGATCTTCACATCACCGACTCTTCTCTGTAACAAGATTCGCTCTTCTGGATTGCTTCTCTAATAAAATCCCAACCTGTGGTACAATTGTTTTGGATTTTTGCTTCCTTTTCAGGTAATTTATTTCATTTTTACAACATCTGATGTATTATTACATATACAATTTTTGCATTTTTGTTGATACCTATTTAGGATAGGGTTTCTGAGGTTAGCTTCTGTTTCATGAAATTCTGAATCTCAAGTTCGCGTATTGTGTTTGGTTTTTTGTTATTGTTGCTGTCCTTTTGAATCTGAACATCAAAACTTGGTGTGGGTTCTGAATCGGATTGGAGAATAGCATGTTGTTTTTCAGTTAAAGTGGGATTTTATTAGATTGTTTTTGTTGTGCCCAAAGAGATTCGTTTGGTTTATGAACTAATTTGATTTCAAAGGGTAAATAAGCGAAACCTAAGAAGGATCCAAGTTCGGAATTTTTAAGATTGTTGTTCATACTGGTTGAGTTTGTCTTCATTCTTCAGTGATTTCGTATCTATTATCTAGCGATTAAGTGGAGTATGTCAGCAATTGGATAACATAGTGATTGCATTTGATTGTTTATGTTTCTGTCTATATTATATGATTTCTATATTTCTGGTGGCAGTTGCTTGTGGAGGAGGAGAGTCTAGCTATGGAAGTTGATGTTTCCGAGTATAAGGATGATATCTCGATTTTTGTGTTCCTACGAATTCATGAATGAGAAAGAAAGGTAATTAATAGTTAAGAAGATCTTATTCTTGCAACAGTTAACCTGTTTCTTTATGTTGCTTGCAAACTTGGCACCTGCAAGGGTGGAAAAGTAGTCCTTTCAGTAGCTATTATTAATGCCTGTCACTCTTGAATAGATGTTATCGAACTGTCGAGCTTCTCATTATTGATTCGGTTCAATCTGATTTAGATTTGGTTCATTCTTCAAAATTGCAGTAGTTTTGAGTTTCGCAAATTTTAGTAACACTGATATGTGGACTGTAGCTACAGGTTTCATTAGTCTTTATGTTTCTAACTTTGGGCTAACTTCTTAGTTTTCAGAAGGAAACCTCATTGATACTTAACCAGTAAGAATAATCTGCATAGTTTCGTTTTGGCGATGGGGGTTGCAAGTTCTAGAGTAGAAGAAGACAAGGCATTACAACTTTGTCAGCAAAGGAAGAAGTTTGTTAGGCAAGCACTTGATGGAAGGTGCTCACTTGCGGCTGCTCATGTCACTTATATTCAATCTCTGAAAAATACGGGGGTTGCTCTTAGAAAGTTCATCGAACCTGATACTACGGCTGCACCGTCTTTGTATACTTCCACAGTCGCTACCTCGGAACCACCTGCTTTGACCGAAAAGTCTCTTTCTCAGTTCTCTCTTTCCTCTCCTACTGTGTCACAGAATGTGGATGCGGTTGAAACCTTTTTCCCGTATCTATCTCCACACCAAAATGGCCAGTTTCGGGCTAACTATATGAAATCTGGAAGGAGTTCTTCTATGATAATTCAAGAGAAGCCTCCTTTTTCAGTAACTGGGACCGTAAGGTCAGCTACGCCTCAAAGTGTCACTCCTCAAAATCTCACACCTCAATATCTCACACCTAGATCTGGCGATGAGCATGATACATCACCGTTTGAAGCTCCTGAACTTTCCCCTGAAGCTCCACCATGGGATTTTTTTGGTCTTCCAGTCGACAGGCGACTTTCTTTTGAAGATGGACAAAACTATGGGTTGGATAATGTTGATCATGTAGGCCAATTCAGAGAAGGAAAGCAAGAAGAGGAAGTTTCTGAATTGGAAGAAGAGAGACAGAGGATTTCCTTCACTAGAAAGCCGGCTTCCCAAGAGTCTGAAGATGAATTTGATGACCTACCTGTGGATAATCTCGTTCGGAGTTTCAAAAATCTAAATAGGGAGGATACCTCGGTCCATACTGTGCCTTCTCCAAGAGAAATCAAGACCTTGACTGAAGGTAAAACAGATTCTCCTGATTTGTCACCTTTAAAAAGTATGTCTTCAGTAGTTACACATACAACACATGAAAAGAGAACAGCAGAAGAAGGATCTTGTCACACCAACAAGCTTGCACCCAAGGACTTCGTATTAATCATGAGGGAAATTGAATCTCTCTTTCTCAGAGCTTCTGAATGTGGAACAGAGGTTCCAAGGATGCTCGAAGCCAATAAGTTTCATTTTCGCGCAGTGTTCCCTAAGCAAGAAGGTGAGAGGCTAATTTCTTCGCACACACTGTCTGATTAAACTAGTTTTCTCATCTTAACTCCTCATTCAATTTGAAAGTTATGACATGGTTTTATAAGGAGTGTGTCTAATAAAAAAGTTTCACTGTGCAACAGCTGGGTCAAAAGCATCAATGTTGATCAAAGGTTGTTTTACTTGTGGTGAAGATCCAAGCCATGCTTCAGAAGGTAATTCTTAATCATATCTTTACTACAAATTGAAGGAATGTCAACCCACCAACCAATCCTTCCCATAGTTAAGATAAGTGGGCAAGTTCAGTTGGTCATAGTGAGTAAAATCCTACCCCTATCATGAGTTGTACTACCTTTTAGTGGTGGCAAATCTAAGGTGTCCGAACAGTCAGAACATTCATGGGAAAAGAATTGGTAGCAATTGAATTGCACCGAAAATGCAGATGCTGGTTATACTTTACTGGCTTTTCTGCGTCTGATAGTTATATTAGTGCATCATCTTCTCATTTCCAATCTTTCCCTTAGCTCCTTGCTTTTATGTACTCAGGGCCTGCACCTACAGAAACCAAGTACTTAACTTGGCCAAAGACATCATCGTCCTGTTCCTCATCCTCAAGGAATCTTCTTAATTCTACTCCGACAGGTGATGTTGGAGGCATGGACAATAATGTTTTCAGCAGTTCCTTTATGAACTCAGGCAGCCATGTGTCTACCTTAGATAGGCTATATGCATGGGAGAGAAAGTTATATGATGAAGTCAAGGTAACAACCGCTGTTATTTAAACTTATCAATGCTACTGAGTAAATAATTCCTGGAATTTCAGCAAGTTTTAGAACTTTTCATTACCATATACTTTTCCGTGAAAAATTCAAAATTTCAACTAATGTTTATTAGTCATTTATTACTAACTTTTATTTCCAAATAAGAGGATGAAGAAGGAATGGGAATTGAAAAGAAATAGAGAGAGAAGATGATAATGTTATTTAGTTGGCCTTATCTAAAGAACCTCCATTTATCTGTACTCACTAATCCTTGATATTTCAGAATCCAATCTTAAGTATCAAATCAACGGTTGTTCTTGCTTAGCACATAGGCTCAAATATACCTCTTGCAGATAATGTTGCTTGTATGCAATTTCTTTCTGAGTATTGTGTCGATATGAGTGAGAATATTGATCTTCATTAACATGTTAGTACAAAATAGTAACGTAATGGTTAAATTTACTATATTGCTATAACATGTACTTGAAGACTCTGTGAATCTTGTATAGCTAGAGAATCGCGATTTTTTCTTTCCTCCTATTATAACTCTTAGATTTCAAGGTATACCATCATAATAACTCTATTCATTTCAGGCCTGTGGCATCATTAGAAGAGAGTACGATATGAAATGTAAACTGCTGAGGCAGCAAGACTCGACTGGAGAAAATCGGCAAAAGGCTGATAAAACAAGAACAATTGTCAAGGATCTACACTCGAGAATCAGAGTAGCAATTCATAGAATTGACTCAATATCAAAGAGAATTGAGGAGTTAAGAGACAAAGAGTTGCAGCCACAACTTGAAGAGTTGATTGAAGGGTATGTTTTCCTCTTCATTATTAATATAAATGTTGAAATATTGGAATGCTCTATGCTTTGAATCATGACAACGAAATTTAGTTTTATTGCAACATATTAATATGGTTATTTTTATGGCAACAGTTTAAGTCGAATGTGGGAAATGATGTTTGAATATCATAAGGCTCAGTACAACATGATCTCAACAGCACACCACAATGCAAGCACCAAAATTTCCATGCATACGGAATCACATCGCCAGGCTGCTGCTCATCTTGAAAATGAATTGAGTTCTCTTTCGTCAAGCTTTGTGAAGTGGACCGCAACGCAAAAAACCTATGTGGAGTACATAGATGGATGGCTCAACAAGTGTACAACCCTTCAACAAAAATCTACAAGATGGAAAAGGCAAAAAAAAGAACGACCCTTGAGAGAACAAGGCCCACCAATATTTGTCACTTGTGGTGTATGGTTAGACAAGCTCAAGGTGTTGCCTACCAAGGAAGTTGCGGATTCTATAAAGAGTTTAGTTTCTGATACAATCTCTTTGCTACCCCAGCACGAGAAGAGATCAAAGAAAAGAGGTGGAATCAATGAAGCACTGGGAGAAGAAGCATCAGAAGACTGGGAATCAGATTTTGAGGGGTTTCAATCAAGTTTGGTGGGTTTCATTGAGAAATTAAATTGCTTTGCTGAGTCGTCGCTAAAGATGTATGTTGATCTTAAGAAAGCCATTGAAGTGGCCAAAATTTTTTATGATCAAGCCCCGGCAGTATCTTAGTAGCAGATACTCTTCCACTTGAGAAGAAGAGAAGTGACCATGAATGAATTTTATACTTTAGCTTACATTGAATCTGGTGCACCGCAATTTACAGATAGCGTGTTCTGGTGGAATGTCTGTCTGTTGGAGGGTGTATCTCCGAAGATGTAGAGAGGGTAATACCATAGTAGCATTTTGGTCGATGATGATACATGGTCATTGTTGTTTAATAGGTAGAATTATAGTTCTGGCAGCAATGATGCTATTGATAAATTTGTTTAAAATGTAGAAAAAAATTGGATTTTTGGTTCATTTGATATGTCAATAGAGATGACAAGGCACTGTTACTGCTTTCCTATTGCAAGTCATAATGCACCAAAATCTTGAGCGCCTAAGATGACCAGGAGGCATGGGAATTGTTATTTTCCTCTTTGTTTCAGGCTTTCAGCATATCGATCTTCATTCTTAAGTGAACTGGCAAGACCTGATACCCTCCGTCAAATGCTCGACTCACATGTTCGCAAATATGTAGTACTATTTAATCTGGCACGAAGTTCCAGCGAGTTCCTTTTTTATAATATTCCCCATCTGGGGTCATTTCCCCTGTTTTGGGTTTTTAACAGGTTAATGGTATGGAACCAAACACGTCACTGTTTTTTTTACCTATCGTTTTCATATTGGCTTGACAAAACAAAAAGAATAACAAAAGATGATTTGGTTTCTCTCTCTTTTTTCAAAAACGGTATTCAACTATGATTTAATCCCAGAAAAGATTAGGCTAGTAATTTATGGTGATTGAAGTGGTAATAGGTAAAAGATGGATCATTATCAAGTTTTAGGGTTGAGAAAAAATGCAAGTAAGAATGAAATCAAAGAAGCTTTTAGGAAATTAGCATTGAAATATCACCCAGATAAGCATTCTGAATCATCTCAGAGAGTTAAAGATGGAGTTACACACAAATTCAGACAAATTTCTGAAGCTTATGCTGTTCTTAGCGATGATCGGAAGCGAGCTGAATATAATTTTAGATCAACGTCATCAAGCTGTGGCACTGGTGGTGGTAGTCGTCGCGGTGGTGCTGGTGGTTTTAGCGGTGGTACTTTTGGATATGCTAGTGGGAGGAATACTTACTATGAACCACCTAAGTACGCAGCCAAGGGTACCTTCAATGGCATCAAATGGACTTCTAGTGGCGATGTAAATCCTAACCTTATACGGAATGTCGGTATCCTCTAATTCAATAATTAGAATGAATCACATGTATTCTGAACACCATCTGAATTTGGAAAAAAAATTACTTCTCATAAGGATTCTTTGGTTCTGTAGTGTGTTATTAGGTGGATCAGCACTTTTTAATATAGCTAGAGAAGCTATCTGGAGGCTTAACAATTCTGGGGTATGTCACTGAAAGCAACTCTCTGTCTCTTATGAGAAACTATGTTAACTTTTTGTACTGTGTGCATTATATATTAGAACTCCTTTAAGAAATCCAAGTCTGCATTCTACTGTTTCTAGATGAGGATGACGGTATTATTAGGAAACCTGTGACTTTAAGCAGCGTCGCTTATTCATCAGAATCTAGGAATAGGATTATTTGCTTCCATAAAACCTCCAAATTCATATGCACGAGGATTATATTAAATTAGAAAAAAATTACAAGACAGTGGCTTTTCTGCTATGGGAGTTAAACAGAAAATTACCAACTTGAATCTGAAAAATGATACACCAAACAAATTTATGCTAGTATCGCATCCCAGCTAAAAGATGCATTGCTCGATAGTGTGACTGAAATTAGTTTGAAAGGATGAATGTTATAGGACAGTGATCATTGCTTCTTTGTTTTTCCTCAAAGATGCTTCTGTTTATTCCTTTGCCAGATACATTACACAATAGCAGCCGGAACATAGATCCAACTGTTCTTTACAGACCCACTAGTTTCTTTAGAAGACAATGGGAATATAGAAACTCTGATATCCATCACCGTCAGTCAATGTGTTCAGAAGCTGTATTAACTTCTTTATTCCGGCTCAAGTATCCCGGAGATGTATGAGCTAGTTGTTCGTACAGATATCCTAGAGCCCCCGTATCAGTAGGGAAGCAAGACCTTTGTTACTAAATACCTGCTTATTATCTCTCTTCTCGCTTGAGTTACATTTGACTATTTGAGGACACAACTGCCAACTTAAGGCTAGAATATACTACAAAATCTTATTTTCTTAAGACTAACACAGCCAACATAGTTGTCTAGTCTATTCTAGGTGTCGGAACCAACTTAGTCTATACATTAAAAGAATTTGCATATATGTAGACACTTCTAGATTTATCCAGAAAATTCTTGATTTATCTAGACACTACAAATTATTATGTCTCAAGAGGGAATGCTGGCGAACCACAATTTGCTATCAAGAGAGCAATACAGAAATCAGGTGCTCACACAATCCAAACCACAAAGATAGCATCTGTCGCCAAGTGAACCCTCTTCATTGAAGTTGAAAATGGGTTAGGATTTTGTATTGGAAGGATACCATACAAAGAAGCTTACTTGTGGGGGAATATGAGTATTCCAAAGGAATCTACGTGGGAACTGTTGGATGTGGTTAGTGGCATTTGAAGTAGTGGTTTGGTGGTGAGGGGCAGTAGATACTAGATCTTTAATCAGTGAAGAGAGTTTGGGAGTGATTCGATGCGTAGGATCAGATCGGCAAGAGAAACGTGGAGGGTGGGATGCTAAGAAGTGGAAGCAAGAAGAATGATTTCAGAGTCCAACAAAGAAAGAACTAGCCAGTAATGAGCATCATCAGTAGTACATGTTCTAATTGATCCTGATTTTGAAGAGCCTAGCTCGAAAAGAGTTTGAACAATGGTTTTTTTAAGGGGGAGCTAGAGTTCCTGGGTCCATCCAAACATATCGAGTTTCCAGCTTCCAACTTAGAAGAGCTAGAATATATGTTGAGCAATATCTCTCTACAAGGAGCAGGCTAAAAGAGATCCTGGATGATGAGGGAGCCACCTTGAGCCTTCATTGCCACAGTTCTCTGATATAATCTTGCACCACTGCTGGATTTGGATTCTGAATCTCCAGCTCCATTGAGTAAGAAGATACATGTGCATGTAGCTTATATTTTTGTTACCTCAATTGATCAAATGAATACCTCTGTGTTTTTCCACCGCATTTCTTAATGAAGTCTCAATTAGTTTTTCTAGGCAAGAGGTTTTGCTTTGAGGGCCTTGGTCACAGAAAAAAAACACAAATTGCTAAATGTTGGATTGTTTTTTACATTTTTGTATCAGTACTAATCCCAAACGCCATATTTAAGGAAACCATGTGACTTGCAGTTTGAGAGCAGTCCAAGATTCGACCTTATAATATGGAGTACCGGCACTGGGTTTCCCCTTTCATTTGCGTTAACGGATGGTGCAATGGATGCTTTAGAGATGTGGTAGAACGAAAGCTTATAGTTTGGTATGATAGCCTAGATTGAATGGAATTGTCTTGCTCTCTACTTCAGATGCTTCAAGTACATTTTGAGTCATGCCAACCCATGTTGGTTGGTTTAAGTATTGTTAACGCAACAAATTTAAAATCTGAATCCCTGTATAACGAGCTTTGGCTAACCAGCAAGCTCAGAGAGGAAGGGAATCGGTTAATAGGGCTTACTAACGAACCTTTATTGTTTAGCCTTTTGTCGTTTATCTTAAGACCCACTAGGTGCTGCCGTATAAGTTCAAAATGCTCTGCTTCGGCTTGATTCTCAGTTCCACAACTGTTCCATTCGAGAAATAATGAGAGGCGTGGACAGAGTGGCCGAGTCTAATTACACATACGATAGATTACATATTACTGATATTCTTACTGACTAGTTTGTGTTTGGCTATGCAGAAATCATTTGAAGAAACAATGGAGTCTATAGAAAAGAACAAAAGAGCGAAAAAGGATAAGAGTTGAAATATGATGAGGACTTGGTATTTGTTTGTTTCCACCTTGTAAATGCATTCTTTACATGAATAGAGAACTGTTGCATTTTTCAGTTTTCCTTTGAGAAAGAAAAGTGTTTCAACTTTCAACTGATACTCATCAAGTGCTAAAATCCTTGTATGTATATTGTATAGTATGTAATATACATCACATGGACATCTGTTGTCCAGTAGTCTCCACAGAAAATCTTGGATTTCATAGCTTCTCCGTGCAGAGGACAATAATCTCACATTGAAGTAAAGCCTTCCAAGACTATCATCCTCATTTTTTGCAGTGTGAAATGAGTTTAGACATGAGTCGAGAATACAACTCCCACTGTCCATTTTTTTTTTTTTTTTTTTTGAAGCATGCATTTATTAATGAACTAGAAAGCAGTTACATGTATACTGATGACCTTCTCCTCTATGGTTTACTATGTGTGTCTGTGTGTTTTATTGCTTTTGCGTGTCATTTTGGACAGTTTGTTTAAGATAGACCCTTGCAATAACTATCTTCACATGTCTTGCCAACTATTCCGGCGTACCAGCCTTGGTTAACTTAGTCGACTAAATACATAACGTTTAGAGAAAGTTTAAATAATTGAAACGATTTTTAGAGGGAACAGGTTGTTGAAAATGGAAGGATTGGGGCGGTGATTCACGAGGTGTTTTAGTTAAAAGGAAAGATTCGGATGAAAGAGAGAGAGAGAGAGAGAGAGAGAGAGAGAGAGAGAGAGAGAGAGACATGGTTGTTGGTACAGTTGAGAGATAGAGTTGAAGGAGAGAAACGGGAAGGGTATAACTAGACTAGGCACATGGGGAGGTTAACTGAACAGTCAAGGGCCGTACTTAGCCAATTGTCACAGACTCACAGTTAAGTTGTGAATTCTGTCATTGTTTATGAGCCTGCCTGCCTAACTTGTCATAAAGCAAAAACCTATTTGACCGTCTTACTCAAACTATATTCGCTGTACATGCTAAACCAAGTGGTGCTACCCTCCTATTGTATATCCTAGTTATTTGTCTCTATCTTCTAGATCTTTAGCTTTGTGGATATGTAGAGCCGTGCGTGTTTGAAAATAAACTCGATATCTAAATTTTGGGCGCATTGTATAGAGCTTCCACCGCCAGAAGGCACAGAACCAACTCTTTTGTTACTATAATTTAGCAATCTGATGGCATATATGCAGCATTAGAGTCCAAATCTCCAGAAACTTAGGATTATGTGCACGGATAGAGCAACATTAAGATATGAAAATCTTAAGCTTCTAGACAAAATGTTGAGCATGCCGATCCTGGAGGGACATCAGGGGTAATACGATAAAATTAAGCATGAAATCTTGTTTAAAAAAATAATTCAGGCTGCCCCTAGTAAAAACCTAAACAAGTATTTGCCATTTTGGTGCCTTGTTTTGTTTCTTTGTCCAGATAGGACAGAACGTATCGAACATCACACTATTAGTGTGTTGTAAAATAATGTGTGACCAGAAAATGACTCCAGGGGGAAAAGGAAAATTGATTCCAGAGTTTGTATGAAACAAAAAAATCAGTTACCTAAAACCCTATATAAATACACAAAACCCTTACTCCACTCGTTACTCTTAACAACAAACAGCTATTTATCCCAAATATTCATCACCTTCTAGAAACACTAAAAATGACCTTGTAAATCGCTATAAAACTCTCTATAAAAGAAACCAAATTATTAGTATTTCCTTAGATTCTTGAATTCTTCTTCTTCTTCTTGAAAATCATCATGTCTGGATCAATGAGAGCTACAGAAGCACAATCAGTAGGGAGAACATCAAGTTTAAGATCAGCAAGTAAAACTATGTTTCAGAGAGGTGACAGTGTCTTTGTTAATTCCGCTAGTACCCGAAGGAATTATGAAGATGAGGATGATCTTCAATGGGCTGCATTAGAGAAGTTACCAACTTATAATAGACTCAATATATCTTTAATGAAGAATAATAATCATGATGGTGAGAAATTTCAACATGTTGATGTTAGAAGTGTATGTATTGATGATCGACAACAACTTCTTAATCGATTAGTTCACATTATTGGTGTCGATAATGAGTTTTTCATAGCCAAGTTACGAGAAAGAATTGATCGAGTTGGGATTATATTACCGGAAGTTGAAGTTCGGTATAATCATCTTAACGTTGATGCTGATGTTTATGCTGGTGGAAGAGCAATGCCAACATTACTCAATTCAACTCTAAACTTAATTGAGGTTTACTTTTCACTCTTTTTTTCTTTTTTTTGGTACAAGAAATTAGTTAGGTTTCAATCTGTGTTCTTGATTTGATATTTTTGCAGAGTATGATAAGTTCTCTTCCCATGTATAAGAGCAAGAAGAAACCAGTCAAAATTCTCAATGATGTCAGTGGTATTATCAGACCAGGAAGGTATAATTAGACTCCTGTTTTTGTGCATGAATCAATTAGTACTAATTATGGTTACTAAATGTATGTTGTTTTGTGTTTAAAGATTGACTCTACTTCTCGGTCCACCGGGATCTGGAAAGACAAGTCTATTATTGGCACTTACTGGAAAACTTGATAAGGATCTTAAGGTGAAATTTGTTTACTTAAATCTGCTGAAGTTTTTGTCCACCATTGAATATTTTGCCATTTTTAGTTCATTTTTGTTTTATGTTGCAACTTTCTTTTTTATGGATGGATAGGTTTCTGGAAGTGTTACATACAATGGACACACCATGAAAGAATTTGTTCCACAGAGAACATCAGTTTACATTAGTCAACATGATGTACATAATGGAGATATGACTGTAAGGGAAACTCTAGATTTTTCGGCTCGTTGTCAAGGCGTAGGATATAGACAAGGTAATTTTCTCTAACTAAGGTTTCATGGACAAACTTTTTTATGTCATATAGCGTACAGGTTTGATTTGTTTTTCAAACATTCTTTCAGATGTTCTTACTGAACTAGCAAGAAGAGAGAAACATCATTGTATTAAGCCAGACCCGGATATCGATTTCTTTATGAAGGTAAACAGATTACCCTACTAGAACCAGTCATTTGAAAAGTAATTTTGTACCCGCCATGTTAAATTCGGGTTTGGTGTTCCTCTTATAGGCAGTGACAGTTCAAGGGCAAAAGTCGAGCATTGTGACTGATTATGCATTGAAGGTAAGGAAATTGATCATTGTCAGTGTTTCTGAGGTTGTTTAAAATTGAAAATGATCAACTAAGGTATTACCATGAATTTGCAGATGCTAGGGCTAGATGTATGTGCTGACACAATGGTTGGGGATGATATGAGAAGAGGAATTTCAGGGGGGCAGAAGAAACGAGTGACGACTGGTGAAATGATTGTTGGTCCTTCAACAGCTGTTTTCATGGATGAAACCTCAACAGGTCTTGATAGTTCCACGACATACCAAATTGTCAAGTGCCTCAAGCATTTCATCCATGTCTTCCAATCAACAACTGTAATCTCTCTACTCCAACCTGCACCAGAAACCTTCGCTCTCTTCGATGATGTGATCCTTATCTGTGACGGGAAGACAGTTTACCATGGCCCAAGAGACTCAATTCTTGAATTCTTCGAGATGATGGGTTTTAAATGTCCTGAAAGAAAAGGAGTAGCTGACTTCCTGCAAGAGGTTAGATATATATGCATGTTTTTCCTGGAGAGTTACTTTCTGTTGTTTTTGTTTTTGGCCTGGCAAGATTAACCAGAAGATATGTATGATAAAAACAGGTGACTTCGAAGAAAGATCAAGAACAATATTGGTATAATAAGGAGCAACAATTTCGTTATATCTCGGTTGACGAATTGTGCCTTGGATTCTGGTCATTCCATGTAGGGAAAGATTTACAAGCTTCTCTCGATGTTCCTTACGACAAATCAATGTGTCATCCAGCTGCTCTGGTAAAACAGAAGTATGGACTAACCAACAAAGAACTCTTTGAAGCATGTTTCGACCGTGAAGTTCTGCTTATGAAGAGAAGCGCATTCATATACGTCTTCAAAATCATACAGGTGAGAGAAACAACAACTACTATCTTCCAAACTTGCAATTATTGAAATAATAATCGTCAGAATTGTGAACTAGTCTGTCGAGCTAATCGAACTTTGTTGCCTCATTACTTGGGCAGATTACGGTAGTTGCAGCAATAACCATGACAGTTTTCCTAAGAACAGAGATGAATCACAACACTGCACAAGGCGCACAGAATTATATGGGTGTTCTTTTCTTTGGACTAGTGAACAATATGTTTAATGGACTGGCTGAATTGCAAATGACAATTGCAAGGTTGCCAGTTTTTTACAAGCAGAGGGATGCAATGTTCTTCCCTTCGTGGGCATACACACTTCCAACATTTATCGCAAGAATACCCATTTCACTAATGGAATCTTCTGTTTGGGTGCTTCTCACATACTACACAACTGGAATGGCACCTAGTCCAGAGAGGTTGTTCCGGTGATAAACCCATTATATAGGCATTCAAAAGATAAGATTTGGTACTTATTTCTGGCAAATTCTTGCTTCATTTTTTTATTTTCAGGTTCCTTCGTCAGTTGCTTCTAATGTTCTACCTACACCAAATGTCACTATCGCTCTTCCGCTTCATTGCAGCAGTTGGACGTACCCTAGTTGTTGCAAGTACATTTGGTGCTTTTGCTCTACTGGTTTTTTTTGTTTTAGGTGGTTTTGTAGTCTCCAGAGGTGAGCAATTATTTCTTAACCAGTTATGTGTCTAATCGTTCAGCAAGTAACTTTCATTTTGTACTAAGACTGCTTTTCTTTGGTTGAAAAAAAATGACAGAGGACATATATAGCTGGTGGATTTGGGGATACTGGACATCTCCTCTATCGTATGCCCAAAATGCAATTTCCGTAAATGAGTTTTTGGCAACTAGATGGGGCACGGTACGTCAACAATCCGTAATGCAGGAACATGTTGATGACGATATTCTAAGTTTCTTAGTTGAAAAATCTGGTAAATTTTGCAGGGAGGAGAAACTATTCTCAAGCTTAGGGGATTATTTACAGATGAAAGCTGGTATTGGATAGGAATTGGAGTCCTGGCAGCATACAACATTCTCTTCAACGTCTTATACACTGTAGCACTCACATATTTAAATCGTAAGTTAAAGAGTCCTTCATTACTTAGTATTGGTCATGGTGGAATGATTTTTCTCTATGCATATTTATTGGATTTGTTTCTACAGCTCTTGGTAAGCGTCAAGCATCTATCTCTGAGGAGGATAAAGCCAGTAATGGGGAGCAAAGTGTGAAGAAGAGACAACCAAACATCAAAGTCCAAGATTCTGGTATAGCATGATTCATATATTGTAAAACGAGGGCTAACCAAAACCAGATTATAATGTTATACAAAAACAATGTAGTCTTTCTGAGCTGACTAAGTTTGCCGTGATCTTCAGGTGAGAATAAGATGACTGAGAAGAAAGGAATGGTGCTTCCATTTAAACCCCTGGGCATGGCATTTGAAAATGTGAATTACTACGTTGACATGCCAGCTGTAAGTGCTTACACAGACCATTGCAACAAGGATTAAGTGATTTTAACAAAGAATAAATTGTTTAATGCATTTGTTTTGTTATTGGTAGGAAATGAAAGATCGGGGGTTTCCTGAGGACCGTCTCCAACTTCTACAAGGAGTAACTGGATCTTTTAGGCCAGGTGTTCTAACATGTTTGATGGGTGTCAGTGGTGCTGGGAAAACGACTCTAATGGATGTTTTAGCAGGAAGGAAAACAGGTGGTTATATTGAAGGATCGATCACCATCTCAGGATATCCAAAGAAGCAGGAAACATTTTCACGTATTAGCGGGTATTGTGAACAAAATGACATTCATTCTCCCAACCTTACTGTGTATGAATCCCTTCTCTATTCAGCGTGGCTCCGTCTTCCTTCCAATGTTGACATAGAGACAAGAGAGGTAAATTTTCCCTGCACTGCAAAATTTTCTATTCAAATATGCTCCCTTATTTGATCAGTAAACATAGCTCAATACCTTATGCAGATGTTTGTGCAAGAGGTGATGGAGTTGGTAGAATTGAACAGCCTGAAGGATGCAATAGTAGGTGTCCCAGGAGTTTCAGGGCTTTCAACAGAACAGAGAAAGCGATTGACTATTGCTGTTGAACTTGTTGCCAACCCTTCAATTATATTTATGGACGAACCAACATCAGGTTTAGATGCTCGAGCTGCAGCCATAGTTATGCGAACTGTCAGAAACACGGTAGACACGGGCAGAACCGTTGTGTGCACCATTCACCAACCCAGCATTGATATTTTTGAATCTTTTGATGAGGTAAGTCGCATTCTCAAAATGAACACAAATCATTAGACTAATGGAATCCTCTTGTCCTTTTCTTAACTTTCTGTTTGGTTTTGTATAAACAGTTATTACTCGTGAAACGTGGAGGGCAAGTGATCTATGCAGGTCCGCTTGGAAAACACTCTCAAGAACTACTAGACTACTTCGAAAAACTTGATGGAGTCACTAAAATAACACCTGGATACAACCCAGCAACATGGATGTTGGAGGCTAGTTCAGTGGGTTCAGAAAATCTGCTTGGTGTAGATTTTGCAGAAATTTATTCTAAAAGCTCTCTCCATCAAAGAAACAAAGAAATGATAGAGAACTTGAAGAAACCAATCCCAGGATCAGAAGATATCCATTTTAAGACCAAATTTTCCCAGCCATTCTGGGTTCAAACTAAAGCTTGCCTCTGGAAGCAACACTGGTCTTACTGGAGGAACCCGGAATATAATGCCATCCGCTTTTTCTTCACTGTCATTTGTGCTCTCCTTTTTGGAAGTATATTTTGGCAAATGGGTGGTAAAATGTAAGCACTATCCTTGAAATATAATCTTATGAAATGCTATGGTTCACTTATGACTTATCTGTTTACTAATCCATGCTAGATTTGTGTTAACAGTGAGAAGCAACAAGATTTTCTAAATGCTATGGGATCAATGTTCACTGCGGTTACCTTCCTTGGTGTCAACAGTGCCTCGTCAGTGCAGCCAGTAGTAGGCATAGAGAGAAGTGTTTTCTATAGAGAGCGAGCAGCAGGCTTGTATTCTGCTCTTCCTTATGCTCTGGCCCAGGTAAATCACCCACGAGCTTTAAAGAGAAAAACTAAAACTACAAGCTATCAATCTCACTCTTGCTGTTAAGAAAATAAAAACCATATTTACTAAATTTGCATACCTGGTAATTGATGCAGCTGTTAGTGGAGTTGCCCTACATATTGGTGCAGGCTGTCGTGTATGCACTCATCGTTTATTCCACACTTGGATTCCAGTGGACTATCGCAAAGTTCTTATGGTTCTTCTTCTTCATGTTCTTCACCTTCTTATACTACACATACTATGGGATGATGACAGTTGCTTTGACTCCCAATGCAACCTTAGCCGCAGTCGTGGCTGCAGCTTTCTATGGAGTTTGGATGCTCTTTGCTGGTTATCTGATCCCTAAAACAGTAAGTAACGAATACCATAGAATACATATCCGTAATTACATCAGGAACATGAAGTAAAACAATTTGTTTATTTGCAGAGCCTCCCGGTGTGGTGGAGATGGTATTACTGGGGATGCCCTGTTGCCTGGACACTCAACGGATTAGTGACTTCCCAATTCGGAGATATGACCACTTCCTTGTTAACATACGATGGATTGGAAGTCCCGTTGAAGGAATTTCTGAAAACTTCATTTGGCTTTCACCATGATATGCTACCTGTTGTAGCATGTGCCACTGCCGGCTTTGCTCTTCTCTTTGCATTGGTCTTTGCCTTCTCTATTCGCTCTCTTAATTTCCAAACTAGGTGAGGCGGCAGAAAACAAGTGCACCCCTCAGATGTAAAGCACAATGTAGTTGAATTTTGTAGGTTATTATTCATTTTTCCTCTTCCTGTCCGATTCTATCATACTGTCTTCCAGTTTTCTGTTGCAATTAAAATTTATATGTTACATTAGTCTCAAGCTCTTCATGCACATCTTACTAGCTAACCTGATAACTCAGTTTCAAATTCTAAGTAATTACTTCTTGAATATGATTAATATCCTTCCAAAGCAAGGTCAATAACAATAGTGTTACCAGCACATTATATACAAGAACCCCATCTACTGATTTGCTTGCAAGCATAGAAAGACTAGGCATCTGATTGCATTAGAAAGACTAGGCATCAACCGCTTTGCTTGCAGCCTAGCACTGCAGACACTCATGAATGAAATCAACAAAAGTGTCACTTGCAAACGTTCAGATACCTCGGGTTATGCACTCCATCGCATAACCAAGAGAGTACAAGTCATAATTTGAGATTCCCCAATTTTTTCCTTGCATTGCAACATGAATTCAAGTAACACAATAACGAGATAGTCGAGACATAAACATGTGATAAGAGATTCTCATTTTCTCCCACGTTACTATCTTTAACTGTGGTTACATTGTGCTTAAACATTATACACAAATTGAAGCAAAAAAACAAGAAAAAGAGGGAACAATATGGTGGAAGAGAGCAGATACAATCCACATCTCTTTCACGAACACATGTCAGGCTTACTTTTTTCTACCCATTTTTGGCTGACTAGAGAATTAGCCCATCTTATCAGTTCGACCTAAAAGAGAAATTTCTGTCTCGATGATCTATAACGAACCCACTGGACTGTATCAGTGTATGTAGAGGTAACTTTAAAAACCATTCATCTCCAAGAGATATGTCCTTCGCTTAACCAGTGCCTTTACAGCTGCCTTAAACGGCCCATCAAATGCTCCACAAATAAATGAATCTACTTCCTTTTTACTCTTTCCACTGCCTTCTCCTGATGGTTTAATCGCTACCAGTGTTGCCCCTTGCATTCCCATCCCTTCAGGAAGCTCGAGAAATGGAGCATACCTTAATCGCATGTTAGAAGCCGGGACCTGGGTCCTCCTTGAAGATGCTGAAGCAATCAACGGATTTTCCCTAAATTCCCTCAGCTGCTGACCTCCCATACTCAAAGTCCCCTGCCCATCTGCATCAGTTAACACCACAGTCTTCAGTGTTGGGTGGTCCTTAATTATTGGTTGCAGTAAGTAATGCCTAGTCGAAGCAGCAATCAATGAGCTTATTGTCCACACTACACGTAGTTTTAAACCCCCATTAGTGTAAAACGATTCAGGTATGCTACCGTTGTCCTCAAACGGTCGTTGATCTGTACCCGGTTTTCTTTCAATCTGAGTGCCTCCAAAAACAACACAACTTTGAAGGGTACTTCCGAATTCCGCTTTCCATTTAAGAACAACTCCATCTTCAGTGCCCACATCTCCAGATGGTAATTCAATACGTAAATTGTGAATGTGATGGAAATTCTTGAGAACTTGATCAGGGGTGTGTGATGTGTGTCGCGAGACTTGAGGAAAAAAGAACTTATTTCCGTCGTTCCCATTATTGAGATGGTGGAAGGGCTTCAGAAGAGTAAAAAACAGCTTCAGGAAGTTGGTGAATAGACTAGGAGGCTTCTGGGAATATAGCGTCTCATCACTATCACCATCGATGCTAACAACCTTATCGATCTTAACATAGACATCTTCAACAAGAGGTACGAGAGAGTTTAATCGCTTGGAGACAGCAGCACAACGACCAAGGGTCCGAATATCCGCAATCTTGTTGAGGATTATCAGTAGTACAGAATCCGGTATCTTATCAAATTGGTCTGCGCAGATATCAGCATCATGGATTCGTATTTTTGACTGTGTTTTCTGTTTTGAAAGACATAATTTAGGAGAACCAAATTATTTCCAGGCTCTAGACTAGTAATACGTCAACAACAGAAGCAAGAAAGATAAATTTTGATAAAGGTGGCCATTGAATACTTACAAGCATTTTGAGAAAATGTTCACAGGAATCCAATTCAACACTTGAAGATGAAAACGTTAAGATTTGAAGACGGCAATACAATCAAAAGCTTAGACTATCCACCCATACTGCAAAGATTGAACAGAAAATGGTTAATATTCAAAATGAACACATACAGATGGAACTTTGGAGAGTTGAACAAGTAAATTCCCTAAACTGAATCATACATATAAAGAATACTTCTCAAAAACCTAATCAATTATATTAATCAAAAACCTCAAAAGCCCCAAATTCTAGAAACCAAATAACCTCAAGAAAATTAAAAAGGAAACACAATAATCAACAAAGAAATTACCATCAAATGCCAAATATCAGATAACCCTTCATGAAAAATCAATTATTTCTTTACCAGGAGAAAAACCTGATCTTTTGCCGATAAATTATTTCGCATCATCCATATAACCCAGTTTTAACTCCAAAGCTCCTCGGATCTTAGCGAAATTTGGTAACAAATTTTTCAGTTTCCTTAATAAGTAAGAAATTCCCCCAATAAAGTCTATAAACCACCTGATATTTCTTCAATTTCTAACACTAGAACTAGAAAAATTCTTCAGATTAAAAATCAGTACCTTTTCTTTCCTATCACATGAAAAATTCTTGATGAAATGGATAGAGAGAAGTGTGATGCCGGAGTTTATCCAAGCTTTTCTCGTGTCTGAATGTTTTGCAAATCCATCAAAATTCAGGGTTTGTTTCTCTCTTCTCTTTCTCTTGCCTCTTTTTCTATCCTTTTTATTCTGTTTTTTAGTACTTACTTACTACTCTTTCTCAAACGATGTGATAACGGAACGTCACTTTTCCTTTTTTTTCTTTTCCTTTTTTTCTTCCCCTTTTTTTCATTATTTTTACTACCTATGTTTTTCGTTTTTTTTTTTTTTTTCTCAGACAAAGAGTATTACATTGACTAGTTGGAAGCCTAACAAGCTAAGCTCCAACAACGTATTACTACATTAATTGAGCAGGTTGTTGTGCTAACCTATCAGGAAGCCTCATGGGTAACCTAGCCAATGGAGCCGAAGCGGATGGGGCTGAGATTGTGTCACAATTAGGGGAATTGCCTATTATTATTATTTTTTTTATTATTTTTTTTGAGCATTGCCTATTATTTTTCCTGACATTTTTAGGGGCCACTCAAAAGGAATTAGGGGCCAACAATTTATACCCAGCCAAGGGCATTAGTTAAGGGATACCCTACAGGACATTGAAGTTACCTAAATCCCTTCCGGTAAAAAGAAAATAAAAACCAAATCAAAATCATTCCAACCCATCTCAACTCTTCTTTTTCTGTTGTTCCCCTTCACTCCCGATTATGGAGGAATTTTTTTTCCCCTCGTTCTTCGATTCATCGTCGTCGTTGTGAATCGCCAAATCAAAACATCGTCGATTCTTCTCTTCAACGATGTCTACAAATGATAACCCCCAAAGAGCTCGAACGAAAAACGTTCCTCACGGTGTCGATCCACGTATTGGAATTGCATCAAGAAATAAAGAAATTGTTGCTGAAAATGACGAAGAACAGGAAGCCGCCAATGTAGTTGGTGGTGGCGAATCTGATAGTCAAACACTCCGGCAACTTCAAATGGCCCTAGTTAGGTAAGATTCTATAATCTTTTGGGTTTATGTCGCGTTAATTCGACGAATCGAGAAATTGTTTTCTAGGGTTTTCTGTTTTTTCCCAGATTCGAGAGATATGCATGCTTTTTAACTCCCGAATATAGTCGTGTTCTTCATTTCTCAAGAACATCGACAGTATCCGGGAGATAGATTTATAGGTTAACTTTTGAATATTGTTGGTCATATCTTCCAGTGAAAAAAATGGATATAATCGGTAGCTTAATGGATTTTTTTACTTCTGAATATATTGATGTAGAGACACAGTAATCGGAAGTACACTTACTGCCGAATATATATATTTTGAAAATTCTCAAAATTGTGATTTAGGCAAAATCCTATTTTGGGGCCAGCATATATTCGGAAGAGAATATAATGTTCTATACGTCCGATTGTAAAATGTTGAAACTGATATAGTTTTGGGGCCATATTTCATTCGGTAGAAATTATTATTCATGACTTCCGATTATATAAGATGAAAAACTTAGAGTTTCTGAACTCCAATTGATGAATATTCGGTAGCAAATATATTTGATTATCTTCCGATTATGATGTATTCGGAAACAAAATGTTTCCTTTTACTTTCGACTGTGTGCATCGGGTTTTATTTGTGTACTTTTTCTTCCGATTGTATAGTTTGTAAACGTTGTTCCTTATTTTGTTATTTGGGCAAAGTCGAGATAAGCGAGCCCCTAAAACATGCGACTTAGGGCCTCGTCCAGAAGGGAGTAGGAAATGTCAGCTAGTGCTAGGAGAGAAAGGAGTGCCAAGGAAAATTCAAGTGCTCAACAAAGTGTAGAACCAATTGCTCCACAAGGCAGTCAACAAGGTGTGCAACCAAGTGCTCAACAAGCCACTCAACAAGGTGAAGAACCAACTGCTCCACAAGGCAGTGAACAAGGTGGTGTAGAACAAAGTGCTCCACAGGTTACATCCCAACATGAAATTGAACCAATTGATCCAGTGCCAACAGTACAAGAAGAAGGACAACCAAGTGGTACCAAAAAAGCCAACAAAGGAGGAAAAGGTGGAAAGAAGGATATTGCTAAGAAAGCATCACATCTTGTCCTGATATCTTGAAGGTGCAGAATATTCCACCAGGCAAAATCCTTGGACTACCGGCGGATGGAGGAAATTTTCTATTTGGATACTAATGCGCTCATCCTCTTCCTCGTGTTCTTCCACGGTTAATTTAGTAATGCGCTCATCCTCTTCCTCTGACCTCTTGGTGCCCTTCCTTGGTGTTTTAGCTTGGAAATGATGATGGAAATTGGATTTTGAGGTTGCATTGAATGTGCCACGTACATTGCAAGTTTTGGGCTTCCGGAAACACTATCGCACATGCATTAAGGCTTGATCGTTATCCGTTACAATAACCCTTGGAAAATTATCACCGTTATAAATGGACCTAAATGTATCCAACATCCAAATTAAACTCACATTGTTCTCATGATCCATTAAACCCCATGCAACCGTAAACGTGTTTTTGTCTGAAGTGTGGCAAGCAATGTTCAACAATGGCATGTTATATTTGTTTGTCTTATAAGTAGCATCTATCAACAAAATTTGATGAAAGCATTGAGCCAATTGGATCATTTAGGGATGTGCCAAGAAAATACGAACCACTTTCCCATCCTCGTGTAGTCGTGTAACTTTGCTAACCACTCTGATTGTTGCATGATCGTTCTACCATCACATTCCGTCCTTTTGATCGTATCTAGGGCCGACTTAATTGTAGACAAAGAAGACAAGTTGTTGGGGTCGTTCGCCTTTATTTTACTTAAGAACGCACTCACTTTTTGGATCCGCATAGACCTCACCATCTCCATTTCATTTGGTTTTAGCTTGGCAACCATTACATGTCCAATTAGAGTATCCGGATCATCGTAGTTGTGACAACCATTATCAACTTTAAACATTTTCCACTCTCTACCTTCCCTACACTCGGGCATATAGAAGACAACCTTAAATGGGCATCCTATCTTCTTTGTATTGCTTCGATATTTCCTCTCCGTCTTCCTTACGTACTTATTATTCTTTCCCTCGTGACTCTTTCTCTTCCCACCTCACGAATCATTTCAAATCGCGTTTCACCCACGTGACTGTTTTGAACTACAACGCACATCTTCTCTTTTGCCTTGTTCATAAGTCGTTCCCTTGCCTCCGTCTTACTTGAAAATGACTAAACGCGCATATAAAAAAACAAATATCATAAGTATAAGCATTTAACACACATAATTTTAAAAGAAATAAAATAGTAGTAATGAGTATACCAAATCGTTTGCATAGTGTAAGGAAGTATCGGGCCCCAAATAGAAATCATCAACAAACGCTACAACGGCCTGCAAAAGGAAGCAACAAGTTTTATTACAATAATCGAAAGACATGTACTAAGTTATACTACCGAGTGTTTCCACAATCGGTAGTATATTTTATGCCCCAGACAACCGATTTCAAAAAAAAAAAATTAGACAGTCTCCTGAGTATAAAACAATACATAATCAGAAGAAATATATATAGTAAAACATCTGAATATAAATAATCGGAAGATAACATAATTAATAGAATTAAGACAGGATGATCCTTCTCAATAATTCGCCTGGACCAAAAATCAACACCTCAAAAGAATTAAGACAGGATGATCCTCTATCGCCTTACATCTTCCTTATTTGCATGGAAATCCTTTACATGCTTCTTTAAAAGGCGATTGAAGATAAATAAAAATCTCGAGCTTCAAATCAACAAAAATTCCCCGAATATCTCCTACATTTTCTTTGCCGACGACTGCTTCTTATTCACCAAAGCAAATCTGGGAGAAGCTAAAAACTTTCTTGATAGTCACATGGTAAACCTCTAAAAATCCAGTGTTTACTTTAGTCCTCGGATTCATCTTAAACATGGGAAATTAATAGCAAAAATTCTAAAAGTCCCTTTGATGACTAAAAATGATAGATATCCGAGTACTCTCTTCTTTGATAAGAACTGAAAAGCGAATTTTGAGCCGCTTCCGCAAAAGTATTACTCCACTCTGCAAGGATGGAAATATAAACTCCTCTCTCAAGTTGGTAGGACAGTCTTAATAAAATCCATTCTAAAATCCTACCCAACTTATCAAATGCAAGTTATTGCTATTCCAAAAGAAATATTAGATCAACTGGACCGTATTCAAAGAAATTTCTGGTGGAAAAAGACGGGCAAAAAAGACATGGAGGGTTTACGAAGCTTAGGCTAGTATATGCAAGCCTATATATCAAGGTAGTATAGGTATTAAAAACCCTCACCAATTCAATATAACTCTACTCACAAAAATTGCCAGTAGACTTATTACTGAACAAGATCAAGTATGGGTCCAACTTCTTAAAGCCAAATACTGTCTGAATATCCACCATTAGAATCCTCTAGAACTTTGAATTTATTTTGGACTTAGACGAGCATCCAAAAAGGCTTAGACATGATAAAGGGTAATTTTATATGGCAAATAAAAAATGGAGCTTCGGCTAAAATATGGGAAGACCGATGATACCTAATACTGAAACAATCTCCCAACCTACCAATTTACAAGAACCAGCACCAAAAATGGTTCAAGAGCTGATTACAGAAGAAAATAAATGGGATCACGAAAAATTGAACAATATTTCCAACCAGAGGTCAGAGAAAAAATTCAAGCAATAAATCCAAAATGTCAAGAACAAGACAAAATCAGATGGGGGCATCACCATACATGTAAATTTCGGCTAAGAACATATACAACTTTCTAGCAAAGCAAGCCTAATATAATGATAGCATAGCGGAGTTTCCTTGGAAAAAAGTTTGGAAAATACAAGTTATTCCAAGAATAAGATTATTTATTTGGAAATTGTCACAAACAGCTCTCCCAACCTCGGCCAGGCTTGGAGCCCATAATGCAGCTACAGAGACCCAATGTCAGATGTGTAATTCTTAAGAACAAAAAACAGACCAACACTTATTCAGATTTTGTCCGTCTGCCAGAGCTATTTAGTTAGGACTATCACTAGAAAATATTATCTCGAGAAATAATACAAATTCAATGGATACATGGATTAAAGATTGGTTATCGGACCCATGCTTAGTTCATTTCGAGGGGAAAATAGCCACAACCCTATGGTTCATGTGAAAACATAGATGTTCGGTTGTTTTTGAAAAAAGCAATCCTATAAATCTAAGTGATTAAATTAATATGTATCTGCAACCTATCCCCCCTAAAAGTGTACAAAAGGGAAATAACCAACAAAGAGAAGATTCAATTAGTTATAGATGGTCTGACATAAACACATATTGGATAATCTTTATCGGCGTCTCTTTTAGGAAAGAAGATTCTACCATGGGTTACACTTTTGTTCTTTACTTAGTGGACCGAGAAACTTTCATGCACATATATGCGGGGTCATAGTGGGCTTCTTCGGATTTTCATGCGGAAACAAAAGCATTACTTAAGGCAGTTGCTTGGTTAAAAGAGAACATTCTATCAAGCGTTTATATCTTCACCGATTGCAAGGTTCTGGTAGACAACATCGAAAAGATCAGCACAGAGATCCCTTGGACAACAAAAAACACTTTGTAGGAGGTCAAGAAAATTTTGAGAGAATTACCACAAGCGAAGGTGAAGTATATAAATAGAAGACATAACTAGCGGCGGACTTTATCGCCAAGGAAGCGAGGATTAAAAGCTTCCAACATATGTCTTCACAGTTGCAACAAAGAGTTCAAAAAGTATTTATTTTAATGTTTTTGATAAAAATGAAATTGTAAACTTGTTGTACTATATTTGTTAATTAATATATTCCATCCTCCAATCAAAAAAAAAAGTTACTAGTGTAATGTTCTTGGTAAGAATGACATGTAACTAGAAGATACAAATATAGAGTGTAATTTGTGTCATTTGTTTTAATTTGTTGTGGTGGTTTTAATTTACTTCTTTTACACTTATTTTTTTATCCTAAATATGTTGGAAAACATAAAACATTAAGTTACACAATTTACTAGTAAATATCTCAAAAACGCATCTTTCTTGTTTCTCTCTCCTAAATTATCCAGTATCGATCTCAACATGGTTGGTATTTTGATCACCATAATCGACTTTCTTCCATGTATCAAATTCACTAGCAACAACTTTACTTCTGTTACTTTCCAACTTATCTCCAACCCGAAATGATCCTCCTCCATAAAACCAAGTTCGTCAGAGGAAGACGAGGACAAAAACTGCGATGACAACCAATGAGTAAAAACCCGGGTTCTTATGATTCCCAAATTTAATGGGTTTTTTGTTACAACTTTCCAAATACTTCAAACCATATTGCTATTGATTCAAAAAAACATAGCTATTACGAACAACCTATTTTGTATCTTCATATAACCCATCATCATCGAAAGTAAGGGTTATTTCATTAAATCTTTTGCATGTAAACGAAGATGAAGGTTTTATAAGAGATAAAGTACAAAAATATTTTTGGAGGGTGAATTGAGCACTTAAACACGGAGAAAATAATTAATGGAGATTTAGTCATCGATTAGGATTAATCTTGTTATAGAAGCACAAGTGTTGTTTTATGTTATTAACAGTAAAATAATTATTTGACGCAGTTTCCCTAAAGATTAAGTCAAATCTGACCTTCTAGATAAATCAACACCCATAAACAAAAATAGTGGATCAGTTTCTTGGGTTAGCCTAATCTTCATATCAGGAGTTTAGCCAATTATGAAAGTTGGTTGAAGAATTATAAGCATATCTTTAAGACTAAGAAGCTTATGTTAGACAGTTTTCTTATTTCCATATCGAGAAACTATTTCACAATTCATTTTAAATTTTTTATTAAAAGTTTTGATTTTTTTGCGTATCGTTGGAACAATGAAAAATGTAACTAGGAGTTTATTTCTTTTTTTATTTATCCTTTTTATCGTCTTATTCATCTCCTTTTAAAAAATGAATAGTGTCTTTATTTTTGTGATCTAAAAACCATTTGTTTGGGGCAGTAGACTTGTCATTCTTATTTATTTTAGAGTACGAAGGGATTATGTAGCTTGAAATCGATCTCTTACTTCTTTTGGATTGAAAACGTCCTTAATCAAAATTTATCAAAAATTGCATAAATATTATTATATTGTAATGTGATATTTAGCCATAATGTTATCCATTTTTGATGTGTATTTTTTGAATTCCCTTTTTACCCCCTAAAATGTTAATAATTTTAATATTTGGCCAATTCACCTAGACTTCTAATCCTGCTTTGGTCGCTGGTTCCTACAGCCTTTCATATTCTTCTCCATTGAAAGATATTTCTTCCGTCATTTATACGGATAATGACTAATTAATACTTGGCGGAGCCGAATTAAGCCCTCGAAACACCTGAACCTCAAGACTATGTATGGTTAAAGAGTGTTATTTCCTTGGTCTACTCGGCAAAATAAGACTTGTTAGTATCTCCAAGACGCGTATGACCGCGGTACTGAGTCTGCAAGTCAACAGATTGAAAAAGATAAAGAAATGAAGTTATAGCCGGCTATTAGTTGGGAGTTAGGGGTAATAATACTTTACATTGTATACTGACAATTTTAACAATGGCAAAGGCAACCACTAAAGTTTGGCTACCTTGCAAATCTAACGTGCTGCCTACTATCAGTACATGATATTAATTCGGTCTCACACTATTTCAGAACATAAACATTAGGATAATAATCACTAACCCTTATCCTTAATATCTGAAATTCAATCAGTTTATTAAGGCGGAACTTGATTGTATAAGTCTTCGCTTTGTCTACGACAACAAAAGATAAGTACTGGAAGATTTAAAAACATGGCAGAATAAGCATACTGGTGGTTTTTTTTTTTTAATAATCTGGTGATGACTTTTATATCCAGGTTAAAATACTGCGTATTGGCTCAACAACAACAATGGCTACTTAGACTGGCTCTAATGGAATCCAGGATCCAAAATTTTTCCCTGTAGAAGTGTCGTTTATGGATGAATGGTAGCCTTGCTTCCCAGAGAGTACTGCGTATGGCTTGGATCCAAGATGGAAGTAACCCGGGGACGCGATTTGAAACCGCGTGTGGAAAAAGCAGTAGACGCAGTTTGAAACGGCGTATGGGAAATACTGAACCCTAAAGTCAAACACTGGGATCAAATACACTCTTGGATTGATAACTTTAACGAAGATCTAACGGCTGAAAATGATACGTGGTTTCAAATGGCGTACCACGCGGTTTGAAATTGCGTTTTTACTTTGTATCTTGAACTTCCACTAAACCTGATAATTAAATTTTGATGACGTGGAAGACCCAAAAAAGTTGAATCTTGGGTCTCCATTAGAGCCATCCTTAAAGGTCTATAGGAACATTGTCATTGAAAATAGATGTATTGTTGGCACTACCTTGGGGAAATCACTTGCACTATGAATTATCTAATTCTTCTTTTACCACATCCAATAAAAGACAGAACCCCAACCCGATCCTCCAGCACCTATAAGAGAATTGCCGGCCATTAAGCTGGAGACTCATTGATATATAAGGCTGATGAAAATTTTCTCCCAGCGCGTTCCAGACCAATGGGCCATAGCCAAGGCCGTCTCTATCATTTTGGAGGTTCATGGCAAAAAAAAATTTTTGATAGAAAGGTTAAATATATATTAATTAAGCAATATAATTCAGAAGTTTTACAATTTCATTTTCTTCCAAAAACATTTGAAATGATACTTTCTTTATGGACTTGTTGGTGCATATGTTCCGACATATGTTGTAGTCTTCTGATTCGTGCTTCCTTTGCTATTGTATCCGCTGCTGCATTATGGACTCTGTTGATAAATTCAACCCTGGCTTGTGGTAGTTTGTCCAGAATGGATTTAGTTTCTTCTATAGTATTTTCTGCCACCTAGTCCGCTGTTGTAATTTTTTTATTGTGACAATCTGATAAAATTTTACGATCCATGGCGATAATTACAGAAGAGAGAATATTGTCTTCTAACCACTTTAGAGCCTTCAGAACTGATTTTGCTTCTGCATGTAACGCCGATGAAGCCCAGTCTGATCCTGCAGAGATATGCATAAAGGCTTCTTGTTCTACTGAGAAAAGAATGAAAGCATAACCCATGAATAGATTGTCCTTGTTGAAAGAAGCATCAGTAAAGATTATCCAATCTGAGTTGAAGTTGTTTCATCTAGCAGAAAGAAGTTTCCTGTTTTTACTAGTCATCTGTATGCTTTCTTTATTGAGCGGCTGGGCTTGTAAAAAATTCTTGATTTTTTGGATCAGTATGTATGGATCTGGGTTCGTATTCCTGAAAATTACCTCGCATCTATACTTCCACAGAAACCAAGTAGTCGTTGCTATCTGATCACAAATTCTTGAGAATTTAGCATCTGTAATCCAGTTTTCAACCCAACTAACAATAGAGTCTGTAATGATTTGAGAATTTACTATATCCAGGTCACACCCAAACCAGATTGCTTTTGCAAAGGGGCATTTTCTGAATAAATGGTCTTCTGTTTCTGCTTCTTGATTTTTGCACATGGGGCACTCTGAGGAGATCTCTGGATTGTGGGATGCTAGTCTGTTATTTATAGGCAGTGCCTTTTGGATTAGTTTCCATATAAATAGTCGTATCCTAGGGATTGACTTTAAATTCCAAAGATTTTTCCAAGGGAAAACAATTTCTTCTTCATCTGAATTGTTCTGACTGATAGTATAGTTGTATATATTTTTCATAAAGAATGCTCCTGAGCTATGGTGTTCCCATCGGATTCTGTCCCTATAGTCTTTTTTCGGAGTGATCACTAATATTTTTTATTTTATCTCTGATAAAAAATAATTATTTAATTTTCCAATGTCCCAGTCACCTTCAGAATTTAGCAGTTCATAGACTTTTTGAGGTAACGAATCCTCCCTATTACTTGGTTGAACTATCGAGTTTGTACCTGGGATCCATTTGTCCTCCCATATTTTTGTATTTGTCCCATCTTTGACTTGCCAAATGTAGTTGCATTTTATTATATTGAGGCCCTTTTGAATGCTTGTCCAAATCCATGAGAGTTCGTAATTTCTTGTCGGTTGAAATGGATTCGATCCATGAAAGTACTTCGCTTCAAGTAATTTAACCCATAGTTGATCCTTTTCTGTCATGACTCTGCTTGCTAACTTCGTTAAAAGAGCAATATTGAAATTATGTGGATTCTTTATTCCTAATCCACCTTGCGATTTTAGTTTGCACATGTCTTTCCACGCTTTTATATAACCCCCTTTTGCTTTTGACTTATCTTTATTCCACCAAAAGTCTCTCTGAATTTTATTTGGTTTGTCTAAAGTATCTTTCGGGAGGGCAAACATCTGCATTTGATACGTTGGGTAGGACTGGAGAATCGATTGTATTAAAACAGCCCTACCCGCTTGTGAGAGCAACTTAGATTTCCATCCTTGCAGAGTATTATAGTAACGCTTAAGAAGAGGTTCAAAATTCTCTTTTCTATTTTTGTCGGAAAAAAGAGGAGTGCCAAGATACTTATTATGTTTAGTCAACAAAGGGACTTTAAGGATTTTTGCAATTATATTAGCGTGTTTTGGGTGGATTTTTGGGCTAAAATAAATCCCTGATTTTTTTAGATTCACCATTTGACCCGTAATTTCCCCAAAATGATTTAGAATGTCTAAGAGATTTTTTGCTTCCCCTAAATCTGCTTTGGTGAAGAGAAAACAGTCATCAGCGAAAAAAAGATGGGATATAGTAGGGGCGTGTTTGTTTATTTTAATTCCTGAAATTCTTTTCTCAATTGTCGCTTTTTCAAGAAGCCTGGAGAGGACTTCCGTGCAGATTAGGAATAGATAAGGAGATAGGGGGTCTCCTTGTCGTAGACCCCGATAGGTGGAGAAATTTGGTCCCAGAGAACAGTTAAGAAGAACGGAGTAAGAAGTTTTGGATATGCATTGTGAGATTAAGTTAACCCAGCAGTCACTAAACTCGAATGAAAATAGAGACTTTTTAATAAAAATACACTCCACTCTATCAAAGGCTTTTGATATATCAATCTTGAGAGCCAAATATCCTTTTTTCTTCTTAGACTTTTTCATTGAGTGTATCAGCCCGTGAGTTATGATAATGTTGTCTGTTATTTATCTTCCTGGAAGGAAAGCTGATTGATTTGGAGAGATTATCCTATTCAGAATGGGTTTTAATCTATTCACTAGGATCTTTGAAATGAGCTTATAGATTGTGTTACTGAGGCTGACCGGGCGAAAATCCGCCGGGGTTTTAGGGGTGGATATTTTGGGTATGAGTGTACTGAAAGAGTGGTTAAAAGTCTTTTCCAAAAACCCAGTTCTGAAAAATTCCTGTGTAGTACTAATTATGTACGGGCCCAATATGTCCCAGTTTTCTTTGAAGAAACCCGGTTGGAATCCATCTGGGCTTGGGGGGCCCCAAGGGTTCATATTTGCAACGGTTGACCAGATTTCTTCTTTTGTAGGGATTTGGGTTAGACTTGAGTTTTCTGACTCCGATACACAAGGCTGAATTATTTCTTTCAGATCAACATTGTAATTAGTTATTCGGGATGCGCCTATTTGAGAGAAATGATTGATGAGAAGAGAATTGATCTGGTCCCGTTCTGTAATCCAGAGCCCAGATGGATCTCTAAGATAGTGTATTTCATTTAATTTTTTCCTATTTGAAGCGGATGCATGGAAGTATTTTGTGTTTTGATCGAACTCTTTGAAGAATTTATCTCTAGAGAGTTGGTGATAGTAATCATTTTTGATTTTATGCCACTTTCCTAATTCCGCTTGAAGATCCTTGAGAATATTTATCTTGGAAGCGATGTTTCCAGATTTGTGAATGTTATCTATTTTCCTAGAAATGATTTTAATGTTTTTATGAATATTACCGAAAACATCATGATTCCACTGAGCCAGATCAGAAGAAAGGAACTTCAGGTTTGATGAGAAGTTTTTGGACGACCGGTTTGAAAATTGAGAGTTCCAAGAAGCTTCAACTACTGATTTGAGGGTTGGGTGAGAAAGCCAAGACCTAATGCATCTAAAAGGTTTTTGCAATTTTCTGATTTCCAGATTGGTATCTAAAAGGATAGGGGTGTGGTCTGACCCTACTCAAGTTAGGTGACTTACCTTTGTATTTGGGAATAATTGTATCCATTGGTAGGATATTAGGGCTCTATCAATCCTTTCGCATATATTAGCTTCCCCGCTTCTGTTATTTGACCACTTGAAAGGGGCGCCTTCATATCCCGCATCTTGTAGGCCCAGAGAATCCACTATCTGTCTAACACGAATTTTAGTACTTGAACTTGTATTATTTCCACCTTGTTTTTCTGCGGGATCCAGAATTATGTTCAAATCTCCAATCAGTGTCCATAGTTTTTGAATTTGGCTCGCTAAATTCTGAATATGACACCATGGTATTATTTTCTCCTCGGCCTCTACTGCACCATAAATACAGGTTAATTCGAACTCTTTATCATCAGAAGTACCCTCAAAATGGCACACATTAAATTGGGCCGACACTAATTTTAGATCTACATTGTTTTGCCAGGCAATTGCTAACCCCTTAGATATTTCCATAGGTGGTATAATGAACCAATCAAGGAAATTATATTTTTTAAAAATAAGATCCATTTTATTAAATGGAGCTTTTGTTTCCGAAAGAAAAACCACGTCTGGTTTAAAATTGGAGTATAAATGATCCAGATGGTCTTTTGTTATTGGGGTTCCAATACCCTGAACATTCCATGAGAGAATTCTCATGGCAAAGAAAAAAGAGATTAAAGGAAAAGGAAAAAAGACCAACTTAATAGAAGAAACTAAGTGAGGAGAGACAGATCACACACAATTTAGTTAAAGAAACTAGTTAAAGTAGAAAGCACTATGACAGCAAAACTCAGCCAAAGAAAATAAGAGAAACAGAAAGTAACAAAGCAACAAATGGACTTGAGAAGAAACAAAATAAATTGCTGGAACAGGTTGCAGTACACTCAAAGAAGAAGAGTTACCAGGAGGGGAACCTGAGAGCAAAAATACAGGCAGGAAAAAAAACAAAAAGGAGTATGGAGAAAGTGAAAAAGAAAAGTAAGGAAGCTGATCAATCAACTAGAAAACACACACACAAGGGCACATAAATTTGGTTCCCACTAACTGGCCAAAACAAAGATTGTTGAGCAGTCCAAAAACAGATACAAAACTGTAGGTGATCAGATTCCAAAATCAAGGTGCTATGATGCAAACTTTTAAAAGAATCATCTTTTAGGGACCATGGTTTTTTTTGGGATCATGGACTTATTATGCCAACCTCCCTATACTTATAAGGGGTGTCCTAAAGTTAGGTAAATACACATTTACTCTTTACTTTAATTTAAATTAAAACTAACGTAATAACTATATAAGTCTAATCATATATATCTAATCTAAATGAATCTATTAACCAGAATCAAAATCAAAAACAAAAACAGTGGGGAATCCAAATTTTTTAGTTTTGAAAAAAAATTGTTCTCTTCTTCTTCTCTTTTTCCTTGACGTTCCTCGTTTGATTGAAAAATGAGTATTAACCATCAAATGAGTTGAAAATGGAAGTTGCAAAGAGAAGTTCGGCTAGGAATTATGTGAAAAAATTTGTCGAACTAACTAAATCTAATGGAAATGATGACCATGAAGAACAGTTTGGCTATTTCACAAAAAAAAAATCCCAACCGAACCTTAGTTCGGTTATGTCGCAAAAAACATTTCCCAACCGAACCCTAATAGTTCGGTTAGTAGCAAAAAACATTTTTCAACTGAACCTAATAGTTCGGTTAGTTGCAAAAACATTTCCCAACCGAACCTTAGTTCGGTTATTTCGCAAAGATATTTCCCAACATGATAATAGTCCGTTTACGTTGCAAAAAACATTTCCTAACCGAACTAAGGGTTCGGTAAAGTCGCAAAAAATATTTCCCAACCGAACTCTAATCGTTCGGTTAGCAGCAAAAAACATTTCCCAACCTAACATACTAGTTCGGTTAGTTGCAAAAAACATTTCCCAACCGAACCTTAGTTCGGTTGTTTCGCAAAATATTTCCCAACCGAACCATAGTTCGGTTACCTCGCGAAAAACATTTCCCAACCGAACTAAGGTTCGGTTATGTCGCAAAAAATATTTCCTTACCGAACCTTTGTTCAATTTTTTTAATTTAATCTTGATTTAATCTTGCACTAAACATTTAGTTTAGTTCAATTATTTATTTTTTGATTTAATCTTGCACTAATCACCAATTATATTAACCTAATGATACAACTAATCATTACACTAACTTAATTGAAATGGATAATTTTGGTATTAATATAAATATTTAGATAAGGGGTGACCTAGATTTACTTCTAATGTCTTACCCAAAATAAAACAATGGTCCCCAAAAAAAGGCTGGTCCCAAAAAAACAGTTCTTTTAAAAATAGGCCTCTCTTTTTTTTTTCTTTTTCTTTTTTTGCGTAATGGACATAGATAAAAATTGGAGAATCGATGATTAAAAAGCGCAGTGAGAATTTTAAAATAAATTTTTATTTAGAGTTGTACAGTGCTAGCAAACACCATTGTAAAATAATAATAGTGGCCGAAGGTCGCCCACATTTTTGACATTTCTATCTTGCTTTTTGCTAAAAGAAAATGTCATCCAGATCAAGGTAGTTAATATCGCGTGTCGGACTCGTATGGGACGGGTACGATACACCTATACAAAAGATTATATCGGTTTTTATCAGTGTTACATTATTAGAACTAGGATTTCAAATATTTATAAAACCATAATAAAAAACAATAAGAATTGTACACATATATAAAAAATAATAAGAATCATGCACTATCTCCAATTTCCAAAATACAAGGTGGTTTATTCGCCAACGTTGTGATTGTTGTCCCATTATGCTGGTAAATCTTTTTTTATTATCCTTCAGATTTATCTTTTATATTTCTCTGCCTTGCAATCGAAATATGGTTTCCATCTTATATCCTACCATAAAGCCATTGATTTTATGTTATAAATAAATTAAGGCTTTTTACCTTCTCCAACTTACGTTGTACTTGATGGAAAATTCATTCACTGAAACATTATCGGTGTACAAGTAAAACTGATATCGGTCTATACCGGCCTTTACAACTGATAATATCGTTTCGTCTTTATATCGTTGATATTTTCGATATTGTGTAGGTATTTTCCGATACCCGATAAAAATCTGTAATATCATCTTGTACAATCGATATTGACTACCTTGATCCAGATACTATACTCGCTGCAAAATGTCAAGAAAATAAATAAATTAAATTCAGTGATTTGTAATAACTTTGTAATTTAGTATGTATTATGAAGGATAATTTTCGAAGGTTAACAAAAAAAAAATCAAAAAAAAGAAGGTAACTTTGAATTTTACAAGCCGAAATTTTGAAAAACATTATTAAACCATAAACTGATCTCATTACTATTCTCAATTTTCTCGTCTTCAAAGGTTTGATTTTTCACCATCCCTGATTCATATCTAAGAGAAAAGGGTTGATTAGGTGATTATGCATTTTTATGGGCCCCTCCAAAATTTGGGCCTAGGGAGGTCGACTAACCCACCCTAGGCCTAAGACGGCCCTGACAATAGCTTGCTTATCTCAGTTGGCAGAATCGAAGAGCTAAAAACCAAATATTTCGCATATCATTTTTAATTGCAGGGAAAAAAATACTATATACCGAATACCCAATAAAAGGGCAATGATGAATATATTTTGAGAGACAATGGATCCCATATGAATATGATGGGACCCGGAAAAAGTGTTTTTCATGTGACTGCGTGATTTTTGTGTAGTTTTTCAGAAGGTTTATCAAGAATTTTTGATATTTCTTTCACAAAACAAATAACTATTTTAATGAAGAAAGATAAAAAAGATGGGGAATAACTATTTTAGTGTAGATTATATAATCTTCTTGCATTTTAGTTAACTTCTTTTGATTGACAGGAACAAGGGCGCATTGAGAGAAAATGAAACATAAGATACAGGGTCGTAAACAGACAATACTTACACGAAGTTCAACCGCAACCGAATTGATAATCAAAATTACTGGAACTGTTTGATTCAAATCCGACCCGTGAGTTTAACACTAGACCCATCTTAAAGCTTCATTGATGAGTGTGGATATTTTATACTGGCATCACTACAGGACATCCTCTTAATCATACGATGAGGCCAAGAAATCCTAGGCATTAGGAGTAGGAAGTTTTAATCTCCGATTTTTACATGCGTCGTTGTATGATTGATTAATAGTACATGTATATAATTTTAAATTACTTAATAAGTAAAGTCTTTTCTAGGATGTCTTCAAAATTATTTCTCATTTCATCCGCATATTAATGTGTTGGAGATGATTTTTTATGAAAATGTCTGCAATCCAATGTGGCATAGCATTTTTAGACTAGAATACTCACCATTGGAGAAGCTTTTGGGCATTTCCAATAGTAGGGATCAAGTTCGTTCTTTCATCCTACATGTAGATCTAAATATGACAATTTTTGCTTGTGGTCATTCCTATGTGGCAAAAACAAGTAAAGAAAAGAGTTTTCGCCTAAAACTCGTCCAATATTAGAGGTTAAGGTTATCCTATTTGGGAGGTAAAAATAAAATCTTTGGGAAAATATGACGACATGGACTTAAAACCACGGCCATTGAGAAAGTTTAAATAAATGACTTTCTCTTTGGTATCCTCTCATGATATGACATTTATGTCATCTTTCGTAAATTAGGACGCTTGCATTGGAGTTGAATTTCAGTCAAAAAATAAATAAAAATAAATCTCACTTATCGTACTTATTTAAGACCTTGCCCAATGACGTTGGAGATGCTCATAGTAATTTTGATACGTAAAGAGTATACTCACCCACCGAGTATCCAGATATATGTTAAACTTTGGGAATAATTAGCTTAAATTGATTTTAACTTCGGCGTCTATTTATATTTCTCATATCCCTCACATTTAATCATCAATTAGAACATTAATAAAATAATAACAATAAATATGATTGTAAGAAATTAGATTTGAACCAAAATCAGTAAAAATAACACATTTTTTAAAGATATTTTAATGTTTTATAAAGAACGAACGGAAACCCGAATCCTATAGGTACGTAGCTGGATCTTTTAGCGGTTGCAGTTCTACTTTTAATATTTTTTTACTCAGAGTCGAGTCCGACTCAATAATAGGATTTGGTTCTTATGGTATTCGATCGGAATCATACCCACTTGACACCCTGCCAATTTAATACCTGTCTTTATAGATCTAAAATGTCCCGGTGCTCTTATTATTATTTCGAATTATGGTATATGATGTTATGGTAGTTGTTAGAGTATCGCTCGGTCAAACTCACAAGTTTTGTTATCTCAAGATTGTTGTCAATATTAGATGTACAAAACTATATCTTAAAATCTAGTATACTAAAATTGAGTCTCATACTAGGATTAGAGCATGTTAGTTGAGTATTAAATATCACCAAGTACCCTCGAAGATTGAATACTGGAGGACAAATGAAGACATTTACGAGAACTTCATCATCAAGGGTATGTGAAGACTGATTTATACTATTTATCCAAAGTATCTACCATTGTATCTATGAGACTATGTCGTATGATTTTAGCATATGATTCCAGCATTAATGGTTATTCATGGATCTATGTCAATTCTATTCAAAAAAAATTTATTGTTCACAAACTATTTTTTTCTAAATTGATCTTTCACATACTTCCAAGTTGTTCACTGGCTTTGTGTACTTAGTTTATATATAAATACTAGGTATCACCCCGGCCTACGGTCGAGGCTCAACCTTTTAGAGTTCTGTTTATTGTTTGGTCGGTCGGCCAGTGTCTTCCCATATTTTAGTCCATCTATAATAGTCGGGAGTATATTTAGTTAGTCCGATCAATACCACAACGGTCCTGATATTTAGTTGGTCGTGTCATATTATACCGTGTTAGTTAGTCGGGTCACAATAGCGTGTTCAATTAGGCGGGTCATAATAGTCGGATGGGGCCGGAGCCTACGGCCCCCGCCGTGGATTAAAAAATTTAAAGGCAAATATGATATCCGCATTAAAATTAGCCGTGATTAGGTAAAATATATAGAGTCTTCAAATTAATATTTGTTTTTTTTTGGTAAAATCAGAAAGGATATTTATAGTTAGTGCATGAAAACTTTCAAGGAAACCGACACGCATTAGGAAATGTTGATTCGAGTCACATAAGGAAATGTTGAGTCTCGTTTTGCACCGGGCCGGGGCATAATCCCCGCCGTCTAAAACAAAATATTAAAATAAGATCATCTCACGAACCAACGGACGTAAATCTCTCTCAAAATTATATGTCTAAAACGGACGGATGGATAGAAATCTCGCCAACTATCTTTCTCAGCCGTCGGATTGCCGAAATCAAGGGCCGTCTATTACCCAAGACAGAATCACTTCTTTTTATAACAACCTTATTATTACTTCAAAGTCATATATTCTTATATCGTGGCATCAATCCCGAACGTCCAAAATAATAAAATCCCCGTCATAGATACAACGGACGGATGTACATTTCGCGAACTAACGGTCCAAGCGGCAGAATGGCCAAAGTCAATGTTTGGATCTGTCCCAAGGCTAATTTGTAATATGCGTGAATCTAATATCTCTATACATGGTTCTAAAATTGTACATAGAATATTAGTAAACTACACCGAGTTTGTTTGTCCATTTTGTTATACAACTTTGTCTCCATTCAGCAATTTGTACATTTGCATCCTCAAAGGTCTGATTGACCGAGTCAAACTTTTAGGTTGTTCATTTTTTATGTTTTTGGGCAAGGTTTTATGCTTGCTCCTCGTGCTTTCTTTAAATTGCAAATTAAATTATGTCATTGGGTATTTAATTTGCAAGAGATGATTTCATGGGGTGCTATTCGTGTTTTTGAGTTCGTGTCTATTTGGTAACATTTTCTTTTTGCTTTGTCTTAATTTGCTGCGAAAGGAAGAGAATGAAGCACCAGGTTGCACCCGGGTGAAGCTTCCTGCCCAACAACTTTCTCCAATTCCTTACTTTACCTTACCATAACTTAGTTAGTTTAACTTGATACCTAGTACATATATAGATACTGTGATATTGTGCTAATGTCCTACGGCTGTCTAAATTTTTTTTGAAAAAAAAATTTGCGATTTTTTTGCATTGGTTTCCTTTTTTGTTTACATTTTTTCGGCTGTCTACGTAAGTATCTCTCAAAATGTAGTCAGATAAGGAAATTTGGATATATCCCTCTCCCGTATTTTTATTAGGAAACGTAGTTAACCATATATTCTTATTATGGAAGCATAGTCAAATCAGGAAACCCAACAATCCGACGGACGTCTATATAGAACATATAACGAATCAATCCACATCGTGGGATGACAAAATCAATGGTCGGATTTATCAGGCTACACACACACCACTTCATTGTATAATATAGATGGTCATTGAGAACGTTTTGGATACTAATATGAGAGGCAAAAGTTCACCAACAGTTCGGGGTATGAATACCGCGTATCCATACATGTCATGTTTGACATAGTTCTGTAGCATTTACTTTTTATGGGTTAAGACACGAACTTGGAAGGATTATGAATACCACGTATCCATATACCATGTCATATTTGACATCGTTCAGAAAACTACTATTAAGTCAAAAAGTACATGTCATATTTGACCTAGTATGTATACCTTGTTTTTGATAATGGAAAAAGTTCACGAACTGTCCAAGGGATTAGCGAAAATGTTTGCATACCTTGTCGATTTGGACATGTTTCCATATACTTTTCGTGAAAAGAAAAAAGGATAATATTTGCAAAGGAGCCCTTGTACTTTTGTACACTAATTGTTGTGGTATCCTTGCACTTTTCCTATATCTCTCATAAACACTTCGAAGACACTTTTATTCATAAAATCTTATTGGGCTTGTGGATTATTGTTTAGTTTTTAGTATTTGGACACCATTATTGCTTGAAGGCTCACGACCTCACTTGGTCTTGTCGAACCACCATTGTGCACGTTCCATAACCAACCGGGTCATAATGCATATCCTCATTTGTGATTCAAGGAAAACTACTCACTGTTGATGGTGGATTTTAGTTCAGGGCTAAAATTGTAAAACTAAATTTAATGCGCTGACATCCTGCAAAGGGTAAAGCCGTTTGATAAGTGATGAGTACCTCTTCACTTTATTTATTCGAAGCAATTCAATAAATACACAAAATTCATCCAGAATGGTGCGTGCAACAGCAATCCCAAATATTCTGTGAATTTTTTAGCATTATTAATTAATGCATGATTTGCCTAGTATTTCCTGTGATGTTCTCAGCCGAACTCTCGTTATTAGCATGACATGATGACTGAGTGTTCACTCTCAGCAGAGTAACATGAATCTCTAAGTGCCAATTTTGAGATGTGCACGAAATACCCGTACAGGCTACATCACTCTTTAAATAGAGTCTCGCATCGACGCGCTTTGGTTAGCCGATCGAGCATGCTTAATTTCCTTAAGGGAAATCTGCACTGTCCATATCAGTCTCAGAAACGGTTACGGCCACGCAAGTTGGCCGCGCAATTTAACAAGCCTAGCCAAACCCTGGAAAAAATAGACAATTGTTGTGATGACCACCGACGGGTCCACTTATGTCCTAGCCTGTCGAACAATCACCATACTCCCCCAGCGCAATCAAACGCCAAAACAAAGTTGAGTGGCCGCGCTGTTTTAGGAGAAGCTAGACGAGCATAGACTGTTCAGGGCAGTCTTAAAACCATCACAACCGTCCAACTTCACTAGCCTGGTTGGACGGATTAGATCATCCCATGAATGATCATGGAAGCGCTAACGCATACGTTGGCGAGCCCACTTCTCCCCTATTCGATCGGTTTTCTCACGAAAAAGCCATGGGGCAATGAAACATTTGCTCAAAATGTGGCTGGCGTGATGCTTTAAAGGGTCGTGGAAATCCCACTAGTGTCTTAAATCGATCACAACCATCCAACTTAGCCAGCGTATTTGGATTGCTTAGATCGCACCTAGAACCATCAGAAAGGTGCACATATGTTCACCATCAGCCCAACGTGGGCCCCACACGATCGGTCTTCCCAAAGGAGAATCACAACTCACCAAATTTTTTGGCCAAAGTCACGCGTGCATGACTGTTTCAAAACCCTAATTAGGGTTTGCGGCAATGCATATCTGTCGTAGTTCGATCACGTCCATCCATCTTCGCCAGCCTAAACGGAGGGTGTAGATATAGACTCAAGAAGCCCCAAGGATGCTGATGTGATCACTATGGGCCCACCTGTGCGTGTAACCGGCCGTCCTAGGCAGAGTATGACCAGGCACCTCGAAACGTTCGTCCAAAGATGGCATGTTGCGTGGCCTTTAATCCTTTGCGACAACGGATTTCTGTCGCAAATCGATCACAGCCACTCATCTTTGCCGGTCAAATTGAGTGGCCTAGCTCGAACCTTCATGGGACCGAGAGGTGTAGACATGCACAGCAATGGGCCGTCTCCACGCATGACTGGTCGGTCCCACCAAAACAAACGCCCATGCTTGAACTCGATCAAGCCAAAGAAGATATTGCGCACCTCTTTAAAACTCTAAAATATATCAACGGCGGCAAACATGCGCCGTAAATCATCTCGTTCGTCCAACTTTGCCAGCTTGGACGGACGGCTTAGACTTAAAGTTAGGCGACCAATGAAGCGCCCCAGTGGTGGTCACCGTCCGCCACTCTACCGCAATGAGGGATCGACCAGATGGTGGCCTGCCCACGCGGTCTCCAAACGATCACTCGAAGATGGTTGGACATGCTACCATTTTAAAGACGCTTAATCCGCGACTTATTCAGTTAAGCTTTAAAACAGCGATGCTTCATGCATATTGATTGTTTTCGATGCATTACGTGCATCGAGCATACACGATATTTCATGAATATCAATTCTTTAACTTAGTTATTTAACCTAATAGCATTGTATGCTATTTCTTGCAGCGGGTCCCACGACTCGACCCACTCATTCGATACATCAAACATGTCACAAACTGGGGGATACTTACTGGGGTATTGGTCTGGCGGTTTACAGCGTGCAGCGTGCAACACGCCCATTACGAGAACGTGTAGGAAGCATGGACGGTTAACGATGATGAGGGAAGTGGGCAAAGGCGTGATCGTGTGACAATCACCTACACGACCCCACTACTCCATCACTCAACTTCCTCCACTTCCTACGAGATAAGGATTGCCCTCAAATGACTTGTATAAATAGGTTCTTCGACCTATCTTAAAACAACACAGAAGAAACCAAGTGTTTTCATCAGTATTCAGAAAACACCCAGAACTGATAGCTTCATTGTTCAAGCCAGTTCATCATTCTGATACAAGTCACAAACAGCCAACACCTTCATAATCTCAACACGTTCTTCGCTTCCCTCCCTAAGATCAACCCCATCTTCTTCACTTTGTAACCGAAGCAAGTCTGGAACGACAATTTCTTGGTTTAGGCCAGAATTGTATAGATTGATCTCTCGAATCAAAATCACTCCCGTGCAGTGCATTTGTTTAGGGTTTAGATTCATTTCTCATCCACACACCCAAATTTACCAAAATCAGTAGAAACAGTTTTAACCCATAAACAATTGGCGATCACAGTGGGAGATTAATCTCTCGGTTGTGAAGTCAATTTCTTCAATACCCAATCCCATTTGGCTGATTTTCAAAATGGTTAGTCTTAGGACTGCCCCAACAACTTCAGATCCCGATCGAAGTTCCTCCAATGAAGATGCCAATTTTCCCAACGGTATATCTGGTGGTGCAACCAGAAGAATCTCAATATTGATCGAGTTAGCACGGATGCAGAAGATTCACACGAAGAACTTGGACCTGATCAAAGAAACAATAAACGACATACTCGATCTCCTCATCAAGATGACATCAAATATGAGCGGTTCTCCTGTCACAGAGATTTCTACACTGGGGACTTATCCTCGCAACGATCCTCCTCAAGACAATAGTTTCACTATGAACCAGAGGCCGGTGGACCAGGAAGTAACTTCTCTAGTGGAAAGTTTATGCGAACTTTTACACCTCTAGAAGAATCAGCGGGTGGAGACGTTTGCTGCGATCAACCAGATAGCCCTAGACGTGCATTTAACTCCTTTGCGTCCAGAAGCCTCGAAAACACCAGAGATGTCTGTGAATAATGTCACATTTACAGAAGAAGACATGGTGGCGGAAGAAGGTCACAACCGGGCCCTACAGGTTACTGCATGCATCAAAGATTCATATTTCAAAAGGGATCTCATCGACACGGGAGCATCTTCGAATGTGATTACTCTCAAGACACTCAGGACGGCCAAGGTTCGCCCAAGAAAGATCGTGCGACAACCTACCAAGATGACAGACTTTGAAGGAAACCAAACCAACATGTAAGGGTATGTCAATTTGAATTTATTTTTAGGGCTCGTCCAATCAAAGGTGAAATTCAAATTCATAGAAAATGAGCCGGACTACCCTATGATACTAGGGAGACCATGGCTTCATGACAATAGGATCGTCCCCTCGACGTATCACCAATGCCTGAAGACTATGCTGAATAAAGAAGTCGTTCGTATTCCTGCATCATTGTCTCCTTACGCACCAATATGTGGATCAGAATTGTTTGAACCAAAAGAAGCTCTGCGGGAAGAATCAGACAAAGTTCATTGCACCCCACTCCCCACGTGGGCGTCAATCCAGGAAGAGGACCAACTTGCATCATTGAAGGCTAAGTCCCACGATGCATCTTTGCTGACAAGACGTACCAATTATTCTTCATCATGTGAAGCCACGACCCATGCTCACACTAAGAGGGAGCGAAATATTGTGGCGAGCCGTAATCAGAAAGGGAAAACCGTGTACCTGTTAGCAATTAGCAGGGAATACTGTTACCCAGTCTTTCCGCCCTACGGAATGCTACAACAACGATGAGCCACAAGAAGAAGTGTTATATGCTCCAAGACAGCTGCAAGATGACACCAACTCCACAACTGATGAGCTCGAAATCGTTAACATCAGGAATGAGGAATCTCCTGGGCCTATCTCCATCAGCTCAACCTTGTATACGGATGAACGCACAAAGCCCGTGGAACTTCTCAAAGAGTACCAGGACATATTCGCTTGGACCTATGAAGAAATGCCCGGTTTAGATGAAAAATGGGTCACCCATCATTTACATGTCATACTTGGATCCAAGCCGGTTAAACATTCTCCGAGGCAGTTCAGACACAAGGTAGAAGAGAAAATCAAGACTGAGATTCAGAAGTTGCTAGCTGCTGGATTCATCAAACCCATTCATCATCCAACCTGGTTAGCTAATGCGGTTCCGGTAAAAAGGAAAAATTGACAGATCAGGTGCTGCGTGGATTTCAGAGACTTGAACAGATGATGCCCGAAAGATGATTTTCCTCTACCTAACATCAACATGTTAGTGGATGCCACCAGCGGACACGGCGTGTTCTCCTTCATGGATGGGTATAGCGGCTACAATCAGATAAGGATGTATGATCATGACGCGAGTAAGACAGCTTTTTGAACTCCTCTCAGAAATTTTTATTATATTGTAATCCAATTTGGTTAATGCCGGTGCAACGTATCAACGCGCTATGACGGCAATCTTCCACGACATGATGCATAAGCAAGTTGAAGACTACGTGGATGATATAGTAGTCAAATAAAAATCTCGGGTGGCCCACACAGGAGTCTTACGACAAGTGTTCGAAAGGTGACTGCTGAGGGAATCAAAGTGGACCCATCCAAGACCTAAGCTATCCTCACGATGCTACCTCGGAGAATTGTGAAGGGACTCCAAAGCTTCATGGGCAAGGTGAACTACAGTTTTATATCTGGTTCTAGCCCAGCTTGTTGCTTCATTCATCCCCTTGCTGAAGAAAGGAGCAAGTTTCGTATGGACCGCACTACAACAGGAAGCGTTTCGGAAGATTCAACGAATATTGTTATCTCCAAATCATCATAAAGGGTTCGCCTATTATGTCATCCCGGACGAGAGCGAGCCCGGGACATCTTCAGATCTACTGGAGCCGACACCTCAAGGGAGCAGCCTCAAGAAGATAGCGATTCCCGCATCATCATGTCGAGAAATAATCCCATCTTGGGAGAATCACTCTGTCAGACTTAAGAGAAATGCTTCAGCGAAACAGCGAACATCCAAATGATTATGTCAAGAGGCCCCGAATTCAGGCACTGGAGGGTCACGATCCAAATGTGACTGAATAACAAGTGGTGTAATTGTGCATCAATATGATGGTACCTGTCTATCGTGCTTTGTCGAAGAACCTGCGCTTTCAGACATTTTCAGACATCCTCTGAACTCCGTGAAGCTGCTAAACGCTCAGTTGCGACAGCACCTGCCCTGCTAGAAAGAACAAGCCTGTCAGTAATGATGAGCCTCATGATGTTCGTGGAAGCATACATCTCACCAAAAGGAAATACAACCTTCAGCCTTCTGTAAGCAGTTTCGCTGAAGCAGCAAGAGGAAAACCACCGAGATACAACATCTTGCGTGTCCAAAATCACCAATTCCAACTCCAGTACTACATGCACGACTGCCACAATGATGAAACAACGTCCAAGATATTCCATATCTGTATCAACCGCAGAAACATCAATGAGAGACGCTTTCAGAATTTCGTCTCCCGTAGAAGAAGTAGTTGTGTTACCAAAGGAGATTGCACCTGGGACTTAAGAGGTACATACAGATTCTCCATGAAGAGAGCTTCATCATATTTGCAGAACATATTAGTTAAGTCATTCGCATGAAGTAACTTCCTTACTCCTCAAAGACACGATCCAAATATGATAATGGCAAAAGAGTGTGATTGGGGACTGCTTAGCACTGCCCATCTCAAAGATGGTGAATTTAGAGAGATGCAAGCACGCTATCATTATGATTCCAAGATGTCCAAAGAGGAGGATATACTCAAGAGAGCAGACGTATTGTCAAAGACTAGTGATGTTCCTGGACGTCTATGAAACGCAATGCAGACGTAAAGACGACCTCATGAACCCAGCGTGACAATGTCTATCAAGTCGAAGGCTCAGTAGATACTCGTGGGCAGGGGACTGTCTCCCTATTTTTCACTCCATGAGGCAACATCAAGGAATCTATCGGTTCCATCATTAACTTTTCCCTCTAATAACGAGACAATCTCTACCATTATATGAAGACTGTCAATCCCGAGCTTCACCATAGCAACAACCACTACGGACAGAGGTAATCCGAACTTCTGCATATTTTATTTTCCTATGTAGAAATAATAGAGTCACGGAGGCGAGATGGCGATATCTTTATTATGGTAAACCTACCGACCATATAATATAGAACCATATAAATCACGCTTGGGGACTGAGGCTCAGCATGAAATTCCTGCGCTGTCAGTCAAGGACTTCTTCAACACAAGAGAGATGGTCAATCAAGAAGCATGTAATTCACAAGGGGAAGTCAACACTCTCTTCAGAAGAAGGCGCTTCAACGCTCTCTCCGGGACCCGCTTCAACGCTCCCTCCAGCAGAAGCCGCTTCAACGCTCTCTCCTGAAGAAGCCACTTCAACGCTCTTTCAGGAAGAAAGCGTTTCAACATTCTCTCCAGAAGAAGGCGCTTCAACGCTCTCTCCGGGACCCGCTTCAACGCTCCCTCCAGCAGAAGCCGCTTCAACGCTCTCTCCTGAAGAATCCACTTCAACGCTCTCTCCTGAAGAATGAGCTTCAACACTCTCTCCAGAAGAAGGCGCTTCAACGCTCTCTCTGGACCCTCTTCAACGCTCTCTCCAGGAGCCGCCTTGACGTTCGCTTCAGAAGACGCTTCAAGACTCTCTCCGAGACCCGCTTCGACCATCGCTCCAGAAGATGCTTCAACACTCTCTCCGGGACCCGCCTAGACGTTCGCTCCAGAAGCTGCTTCAACGCTCTCTCCGGGAGCCGCCTCGACGTTCGCTTCAGAAGCCTCTTCAACACGCTTTCCGGAAGCTGTATCACCGTTCTCTTTGGGAGCTGCTTCAACATCTTTTTCAGAAATTGCTTCAGCAGCCTTTTAAGGATATTACTCATGATAAGGCCCGTTCTCATCAGAGTCGGGGATTACGACATCGTCATGAATAGTTTGAGAATCCAACCAACCATATGCCTAATCTACCTGTGGCCAACCGACATCATGCTAGGGGAACGCTCACCTGGACGCCTCTTGAACGTGACAAGCTCCAAGGACAGAACGACCCATCTCTCCTAGTAACATCTAACTTTGTCTCATAAGTTTTATCTTTATTTGTCACCATCTAATGCCTACCCCACAATAGTGCAACCATTGCGTGCTAGGTAGGGGACTTAATGTTGATGGTGGATTTTAGTTCAGGGCTAAAATTGTAAAACCAAATTTAATGTGTTGACATCCTGCAAAGGGTAAAACCGTTTGATAATGCGCTGACATCCTGCAAAGGGTACAGCCGTTTGATAAGTGATGAGTACCTCTTCACTTTATTTATTCGAAGCAATTCAATAAATACACAAAATTCACCCAGAATGGTGCGTGCAACATCAATCCCAAATATTCTGTAATTTTTTTAACATTATTAATTAATGCATGATTTGCCTGGTATTTCCTGTGTTGTTCTCAGCCGAACTCTCGTTATTAGCATGACATGACGACTGAGTGTTCACTCTCAGCAGAGTAACATGAATCTCCAAGTGCCAATTTGATATGTGCACGAAATACCCATAAAGGCTACATCACTCTTTAAAGAGAGTCTCGCATCGACGCGCTTTGGTTAGCCGATCGAGCATGCTTAATTTCCTTAAGGGAAATCTGCATTGTCCATATAAGTCTCAGAAACGATCACGGTCACGCAAGTTGGCCGCGTAATTTAACAAGCCTAGCCAAACCCTGGCAAAAATAGACAATTGTTGTGATGACCACCGACGGGCCCACTTATGCCCTAGCCGGTCGAACAATCACCATACTCCCTCGGCGCTATCAAACGCCAACCCAAAGTTGAGTGGCCGCGTCGTTTTGGGAGAAGCTCGACGAGCATAGATTGTTCAGGGCAGTCTTAAAACCATGACAACCGTCCAACTTCACTAGCCTGGTTGGACGGATTAGATCATCCCATGAATGATCAGGGAAGCGCTAACGCACACGTTGGGGGGCCCACTTGTCCCCTACCAGATCGGTTTTCCCACGGCAAAGCCATGGAAAAATGAAACGTTTGCTCAAAACATGGCTGACGTGATGCTTTAAAGGGTCGTGGAAATCCCACTAGTGTCTTAAATCGATCACAACCATCCAACTTAGCCAGCGTACTTGGATGGCTTAGATCGCGCCTAGAACCATCAGGAAGGTGCACATATGTTTACCATCAGCCCAACGTGGGCCCCACACGATCGGTCTTCCCAAAGGAGAAGCACAGCTACCAAATCGTTTGGCCAAAGTCACGTGTGCGTGACTGTTTCAAAACCCTAATTAGGGTTTGCGGCAATGCACATCTGTCGTAGTTTGATTACGTCCATCCATCTTCGCCAGCCTAAACGGAGGGTGTAGATATAGACTCAAGAAGCCACAAGGATGTTGATGTGATCACTATGGGACCACCTGTGCGTGTAACCGACCGACCTAGGCAGACTATGTCCAGGCACCTCGAAACATTCGTCCAAATATGGCATGTTGCGCGGCCTTTATTCCTTTGCGGCAACGGATTTCTGTCGTAAATCGATCACGGCCACTCATCTTTGCCAGTCAAATTGAGTGGCCTAGATCGAACCTTCATGGGATCGAGAGGTGTATACATGCACAACAATGGGCCGTCTCCATGCATGACCGGTCGGTCCCACTATAACAAACGCCCATGCTTGAACTCGATCAAGCCAAAGGGGATGTTGTGCACCTCTTTAAAACCCTAAAATCTATCAATGGCGGCAAACATGCGCTGTAAATCATCTCATCCGTCGAACTTTGCCAGCTTGGACGGACGGCTTAGACTTAAAGTTAAGCGACCAATAAAGCGCCCCAGTGGTGGTCACCGTCCGCCACTCTACCGTAGTGAGTGATCGACCAGATGGTGGCCTGCCCACGCGGTCTCCAAAAGATCACTCGAAGATGGTTGGACATGCTACCATTTTAAGACGCTTAATCCGCGACTTATTCAGTTAAGCTTTAAAACAGCGATGCTTCATGCATATTGATTGTTTTCGATGCATTACGTGCATCGAGCATACACGATATTTCATGAATATAAATTCTTTAACTTAGTTATTTAACCTAATAGCACCGTATGCTATTTCTTGCGGCGGATCCAACGACTCGACCCACTCATTCGAGACATCAAACATGTCACAAACTGGGGGATACTTACTGGGGTATTGGTCTGGCGGTTTACAGCGTGCGACGTGCAACACGCCCATTACGAGAACGTGTCAGGAAGCATGGACGGTTAACAATGACGAGGGAAGTGGGCAAAGGCGTGATCGTGTGACAATCACCTACACGACCCCACTACTCCATCACTCAACTTCCTCCACTTCCTACGAGATAAGGATTGTGCTCAAATGACTTGTATAAATAGGTTCTTCGACCTATATTCAAACAACACAGAAGAAACCAAGTGTTGTCATCAGTATTCAGAAAACACCCAAAAATGATAGCTTCATTGTGCAAGAAGTTCATCAGTCTGATACAAGTCACAAACATCCAACACCTTCATAATATCAACACCTTCTTCGCTTCCCTCCCTAAGATCAACCCCATCTCCTTCACTTTGTGACCGAAGCAAGTCTGGAACGACCATTTCTCGGTTTAGGCCAGAATTGTATAGATTGATCTCTCGAATCAAAAGCACTCCCGTGCAGTGCATTTGTTTAGGGTTTAGATTCGTTTCTCATCCACACACCCAAATTTACCAAAATCAGTAGAAACAGTTTTCACCCATAAACACTCACATGCTTACATGAATCCTAACCAAGAATTTTATTTAACTATAAAATTTATTTAGCTTAAAGTCCAAGCAATATTTGCTTGAATTCAAAGCTATCTCAAGCCTTGATAATCTATATAAATATATGACTTATGCAACTAGAATTCTCAATCCCTAACACTCTGGTGACCTAGTTGCTAAGCCAGATTCGTCCTCTATAACATAGTTTTCCTCAACTAAGACCGTATTAGGTTATGACTTTGAAGATTTCACTTAGGGATTCATGAAGTCCGGTCAGATTGTCTTTTACCTGATAGTTCTTTAATTCGAACCTTGTTTTACTGGTTAGTTCTCGAACTATAAACCAAGAACAAGATAGATATAAATCACAAAGATTTCTTCGCCTCAAACTTTTTGATTCCACGTGATAGATATTTAAACTCTTATTTGATTTCTTTGGATTGTTCTTGTAAGGTGGTAGTAATCTAGGCTTCTCTTTGATAAGAGTGTAAGTATTCCAGATCCTTGATGTTTGTTAGATTTTTTTTTTTTTTTTTTGCTTAACCTATTTTTACCATTAACAACCAAAAGAGGGCAAAAAGAGTTCACAAAAAAAAAAACACGACAAGTGCTAACAGAACTCAAAAGCAAACATGCACAAAGAACTGCCATAATTTCTGCAAAGTAATTTTGTAGCAATTCCAATACCTCCAGATTTTGCAGTTAAGTATTCACCGTTACACCATCTAGCAATAAATCCATAACCCGCTTCACCGGGATTGCCTTTAGAAGCACCATCACAACACACAACACTTTGGGATATATAGGAAGACAAAACTTGCAATTAATAACCTGCATACTTTGAACACTTATACTCTTCACACCAAAAAACTTCAAAATATGAAGATCACAAGAAGTATTACACATAGTTCCCTTCAATCTTGTTTCACTTTCACCTGTCAACTGGATTATTGTTCATCAGATCATCAGGCCTAACGACACTATTATCAAATGTAATCTTGTTTCCTAGAAACCATAACTTTTCTAAGGTGGTAAGAGAAGCAATTAACCAGTTCTCTTTAACAATATGACTTTGGTTTTTGCAAAACCTAGAACATCATCAAAATTTTGAGGGTTTAAGAATTGAAAGATAGCAAAAAATCATTGCTAAATCTGCTTACTGAAGTCACATAACCACAAACTGTGATCTAGATTCTCCTCATCATTATTGCACAAAAAACATCTAGACACCATCTCAAAACCTTTAATTTTTAATTTCTCATCAGTAGCACAAGCTTCATGAATAAGGTTTCATACATTGCTTGGGATGGAAGGATGCACAAAACTCTTCCAAATATTCTTTCCCCAACCAATAGAAGGGAACTTATTTCTAATGCTTTGAGCAGACGAATCAACAGAAAAATATTGAAAGATAGATTCACGCCAAATCAATATATTATTATTGACATCAATAACAGGAAGCTCTGAATATTGAAAAAATTGAGCGTACTTGTAATGATGCACCACTCCCATTATGAAGTAAGTCAGCTACTTTCATAGCTTCATTATTTTTGATGTAATTACTGTTAGGAAATAAGGAAACAAAAGGTCTATCTTTTATCCAAGAATCATTCCAAACAAAAATATCTAGATCATTTTCTATAATCCATATAGTTCCCTTGTTAACATCATTCATAACCCACTTGATACCAGACCAAATGGAGGATGTTATGTAGTATTAAACTCATTCTTCATTCTTTGTTTTGAATTTAACTTTCAGATAATTGAACCATTCATTATTTCCTAATTGGATTCTCCACAACATATTCATAAGAAGAGCTTTGTTGATTACTTCTGACATTCTAACTCCCAGACCACCCTCATCAATTGGAGAATAAATGTTATCCCATTTGACAGTTATTAACTTCCCAGCAACTGGGTCACTAGACCAAAGAAAATTTCTAATGCTTTTATCAATTTCTTTAAGAAAAACTCAGGCTACTTATAAACGGACATGTCGTAGATGAGAATACTATATAAAACATGTTTCATAAGAAATAGTTTTTCTTTCAAATAGAAAAGCTTACCCATCCAAAGCTTTGGAGCATCTCAACACATCCCCAAACATGACTGAATTTCACTATGTATGGCAGCAACATCGCTCATAAGTATTTATCATAAAAGCTAGACAACGTTTAACAATTTGTAGTAATTAGATTTTTTTTTTATTTTGACTAGTATATCCCACAAAACATTTTCTTTTAGTGACATTCACCGTTTGACCAGAAGATTGATCATAATCACTCAAACTCTTCATAAGATTCCTCACATTTCTTTTATCCCCATTACAAAAAAAGAAAAAATATGTTGTCAACAAAAAATATGTGAGTATGCCGAGTACCATTTATATTCACCATAACAAACATAATTGGAGATAAAGGATCTCCTTGTTTAAATCCCCTTCTTACCGAAAAGAAACCAACTGGACCACCATTGGCCATAACATAAACTTTTTTCCGAATTAAAGAGAACTTCTAACTATTTTATGCATTTGTCTGATAAGGAAAACTTTTCATAACTTGACACAAGAAATCCCAACTGAGAGAATCATAAGCTTGAGCAATATCAATCTTAATCCCCACATTGCCACCTCTTCTTTTGATGTCAATCTCATTGATTAATTCTGAAGAAAGAATCATTTGATCTTGAATACTTCTTTCCTTCACACAACCACCTTGTTGAGGAGATATTACCTTAGCATGAAATGTTTAGTTCTTGAAGAAAGAATTTTTGTAAAGATTTTGAAACTGAAGTTACTCATACCAATAGGTCTAAATTAATTTGCTTTTCTATCATTTTTGATTAAATATTTACTCCAAGCAAATCTATAAAACCATATTGCAAAATCATCTGATCCTGGTGCACTATCATGATCCAAGTCATACACTGTTTTTTATTTTTTATTTTTCAGAAGGAATGACATCCAGTAACGCGTTATCTTCATCTCTCATCATTCTGGGAATAACTTCAAATAAGATCTTAAAAAAATCAACTTGCTTATATTGAAACTTATTATCAAAGTGATCAACTAAGATATTAGAAATATCCCGCTGAAAAGAAACAATATTGTCATTGTCATCTTCTAACTTTGTGATAGAGTTTTGAGCTTGCCTTAACTCCATATTGGTGTAAAATAAAATAGTATTAGCTCCTCCTTCTTTTACCCACTTAACTATGGCTTTTTGTTGAGTAATTTCTGAGAACGAATTTCTTGAACACATCTTTTTGTAACTTGCTTGCTAAGTAAGAACTTATTCTTAGGATATTTATCAGAAGCAAGAGAAGTATGAAGAACATCATCTTCAGCTTTTTGAAGCTTAACTCTTACTTCTCCAAACACAATCTAATTCGATTTTTTTCACTTTAGTTTTTAATCTATTTAATTTGTTCATAAAAACAAAATAAGATTACCAAATACTTCATCATTTCATGACTCTCCAATGAGAACCATAAATCCAGGATGTGACATACATGCTTTTAGAGCTCTGAAAGGAACATTTTTGGGTTTAGGGATATAATTTATTAGAGCGTTGCTCGGTTGAACCCACAAGTTTTGCTATCTCAAGCTTGTCGTCAAAACTATATATTGATTTCTGGTATACTAAGTCAAGTCTAGGACTAGGTCAGAATTTGGTAGTTGAGTATCAGAAATCACCCTTGAAGACTGAAGATCGACGAAGACATTTGGAAAACTTCTGTATCAGGTATGTGAAGACTGAACCATTCTATTTTACTCACTATCTTACTATTCTATCTTTTTGAGACAATGTCGTATGACATCTAATACATTTACAAAGAAGAAGTTTCGAGCCAAGTTTGTCTTGTTAAAAATCTCGAACTATAATTCTAAGCAAAAATGTTAAACGTTCAATATTATTTCTAAATAATTTATTGTGTGAATTAAACATCATAAGAGGGAATGTTCAGACATCATAAGAGGGAAATATTGAACTTTCTGATATTTCTAGTCATGGTAGGTTGGCAAAGCAGTTCACAAAACATAGATATATGAGTTTCAGAAATATAGGAGGGTTGGCGAACCAGTTCGCAAACTGCAAGTTCAGTTGGGGACTGTGCACGAACCGGTGTGAATTAAAATTTGAAGTTTGGTATTAAAGGCTAGCAGTTCACGAACCCGGTTCACGAATTGTTGCACCCTGACTCGTGAACAATCCTAACGGTTCACGAACCATTGTACCAACTGTCCTAGTTTAAGATTTTAGTATATGCTCAGAGACTTATTTTTTAAATATGTTTAGCAATACTAGAATTCTCTCAAACACTTTTAAGACTTCATTGATCACTCAAACAATTATGTGTGTGTGTCGGTTTTGGGGTAAAAACTAATTCTATTGGGAATGGTAAATTTGGGTGTGCCGCCGAGAAACAAATCTAAACCCTAAAGAATGCACTGCATGGGAGTACTTTAATGTTCACCAAAAGTGGTGTTGGCCACGAACAAAAGTGGGTTAGCACGTAGTTGCGCTGTTTATGGCGCGTTGTCATGTTACTGCGGTAGAGTGGCATGTTGGCATGCCGATTATCACGTTGGCGTGGCATGGAACGTTTGGCATGTCGATTAGCAATTGGCGTGGCATGGCATGTTTGGCATGCCATTAGCAAGTTGGCGCGGAATGGCAGTTTGGCATGCCACTAGCAATTGGAGTGGCATGGCACTTTTGGCATGCCATTAGCATGTTGGCGCGGAATGGCAAGCTAATTGGCATTGTGGCGATTCGGTGTAATTTTCCTTTTTTAATACTGTGGCGTGTTTAGAGCGACCTGATTGGTCGATAGAAAAGGGGTCGGCCAAACATAGGGTGTGGCCACATCTCTAGCGCGTGGTGCGTTTAAAGCGACCTGATTGGCCGATTGGAAAGAGGGCCGGTAAGTATGGGCCCGGCCACATTCCATGTGCATGTGGCAGATTTAGAGTGACCTGATTGGTCGATGGGAAAGAGGAGGTACGATAAGCAGCATGTGGGCGTGGCCACATCTCTAGTTCGCATGGCGGCTTTAGAGCGACCTGATTGGTCGATATGAAAGAGGGGGGTCGATCAAGCAGCATGGGGCATGGATGTCTGCGGGTGGCGCCTAAAATCGTCGGCCATGTGACATGGCCACTCCTCCTTTTGTTGTTGCTCCTATTTTCTGCGACTCCTCTTTTATTTCTTGTTTTCTGGTAGGACTTTGCTCTTATTAGCTCGATGGCGAATTAGTTTCCTAGCTTGCCTAGGTTTGGCCTCGACCAATTGGGTTCGAGATATTTGCACATGCGCAAAAATGCCTAATTTTTGCAAATTAATTAGGTCAAAACTTGAATTTTGTGAGTTATCACAAAATTGAACAAACTTAACAAATTCTGTGTGTTGACACAAATTCCTTTTATTCTCAGAGAGCAGCTAGCGCATCTTCTTATTGAGCATTTTCATGTAGACCTTAATTTTGATACTTCGGGAAATTCGTGTTACTCAGCTGTGAGTGAACACTAATTGTCATGTCATACCAATACTAAGGGTTCAACTGGGGAACATATCATAGGAAAATACTTAATAATGTAGGTGAAAGTTTACAGAATGTTTGGGATTGTTGCTACATGCACCATTCTGAATAAATATACTGAATTGCTCAGTACATGTGTGAGTAGAGAGGCCCGAGCACTCATTACTTTAATATGGCTCAGTCCTTTTGCAGACGGCGCATTAAATATAGGGTTTTATATTTTTAACCCTGAACTAAAAACCACCATAAACATTAAGTCCCCTGCTTAGTACGTAACAATGACATTGTTGCCAGGTGAAAATGCGGGGGTACAACAACCACACCCAACAATTCGTTTGGCAATCTGAGAGGACTTACTCAAAAACACTTTCTAGAGAATCAACTGGACTGTCATACTCAATCTAGATTAAAGTATGTCAAAGAGTTTAATATCTCTAACTCTTAATTCAATCCGCAATCAGCAAATAGAAATCTGTGAGCCTGATTGAATATAAGAGGAATTACTTGAACGGTACCAAAAACCAATGTTCAAGTGGCAATCAATGTAAATTAACAACCAAAGGTTGGATATTCTAATTGATTGATCTTAATGCACAACCTGTGATATTTCAATTATATAACAAAATATAATGCGGAAAAGAAATAACACAGACACCAGAATTTTGTTAACGAGGAAACCGCAAATGCAGAAAACCCCGGGACCTAGTCCATATTGAACACCACGCTGTATTAAGCCGCTACTGACAATAACCTACTACCAATTAACTTCGAACTGGACTGTAGTTGAACCCTAATCAATCTCACACTGATTCAAGGTACAATTGCGCTCCTTACGTCTCTGATCCCAGTAGGATACTACGCACTTGATTCCCTTAGTTGATCACACCCACAACTAAGAGTTTATACGACCCAAAGTCGAAGACTTGATAGACAAATCTGTCTCACACAGAAAAGTCTATAGGATTGAATAAATCTGTCTCCCACAGAAATATCCAAGAGTTTTTGTTCTGACTTTTGATAAATCAAGGTGAACAGGAACCAATTGATAAACCAGACTTATATTCCCGAAGAACAACCTAGTATTATCAATCACCTCACAATAAACTTAATCGACTAGTGAAACAAGTTATTGCGGAATCACAAACAATGAGACAAAGTTTGTTTGTGATTACTTTTCTATCTTGCCTATCGGAGATACAAAATCTCGAGCCAATTATTTCAATTGCACTCAACATAATAGAAACAACAAGATCAGATCACGCAACTACAAAGATAATAGTTGGGTCTGGCTTCACAATCCCAATGAAGTCTTCAAGTCGTTAACCTACAGGGTCTCGAGAAGAAACCTAAGGTTAAAGGAGAATCGACTCTAGTTATGCAACTAGTAACACACATGAGGTGTGGGGATTAGGTTTCCCAGTTGCTAGAGTGATCCTTTATATAGTTTTCAAATCAGGGTTTGCAATCCAAGTTACCTTGGTAACAAAGCATTCAATATTCACCGTTAGATGAAAAACATGATTCAACCAAGCTAATATCTTTCAACCGTTAGATCGAACTTAGCTTGTTACACACAAATGAAATGTACCCTCATTTAGGTTTATGTAGCCATACCTAAATGTGTACACCATGTTGGTTCACAAATAGTTAACCGAGGTTAACCATATGATTACTCTCATATCAACCTTATTCATCTTAACCATAACTAGTTCAAATGACTCAAATGAAACTAGTTAAGAGTTGTTCAATTGTTTAGAAAACACAATTGAAATCAAATCGGTTTGATTCACTTGAATCAATCATGAACATTATAGCCACGGTTTGCAAAGATTGCATTCCTTATGATTTAAATGTTTAAGTTCATGGACTTGACCGATTTGACAAAGTAACCAGCTTAAGTATGCGTACGAGTATGCGTACTTAAGCAACTGGTTTTGAGTTTGTAAAGTTTCCAAACTCAGCAGAAATTTTCGATTCAAAAACTTCCGCTAGTATGCGTACGGGTACGCATACTTAAGGTGACTGGTTTGTGAGTTTTGCCAAAACCAAACTCAGTAGAAATTCTCGGTTTGAGAACTTCCGCCAGTATGCGTACGGGTACGCATACTTAATCTGTCTCCTTCACCAAATCCGTATACACACATATGCATACTCTTGGCTTCCGGTTTATGGACTTATACACTAATGTGCGAACACACTATATATGCTTATATTCAAAGATGGTTACATCATCAAATCTTTATTTCAATCATTGAAACATTCTTCTATAATGCTAATAGTCGTTTTCACACACTATCAACATCAAAGCAATTTTCAAGATATTGAAATAATCACTATTGAAACCTTCCAAGTCTTACACCAAATGATTGTATCACACAAACCATGTAAGATGTTACTCGGCAATTTTCTCGTGATATAAGATGACTTGGTCGAAGCGAAAGCTTACCAACACATATTTCGAGAAATATGTAAGCGAGATATACTCAGCTCGAAATATCAAATGTGTATAGAGAAAACTATATCGTAACACGACTTATGTCTCAATATAGGAGATAGTAGAAATAGACTTTCCAAGTGATAGATAAGTTCAAGTATCCACATACCTTTTGTCGAAGAAGTTCCACAAGCTCCCCTTAGTAGTTCTTCGTCTTCAAGAGATGAACGTCGAGAGATTTAAGCTCAACTACACTATCCATGTCCTAGTCCGAGACATCTACAAATAGGCTAGAAATCAAGACTTATAGTTTTGATCACTAACATTGACAAACATGCTTGAGATAACAACGCATGCGAGTTTGACCGATCTATGCTCTAACACGGGGTAAACATTAGATGGTGACAGACAAAACGTGTACACCATGTTCTGGACTGCTGAGCCACAACTAAAATGTTCTTTAAACTCCTGAGCATTGACCGGAATGAAATTGCGTTTTTTCTGGCTCTTTAGCTTACAGGCTTATTCTTGCCTTTCTGATTGCGATGATGATATGTTGTGGATGCTTGTATGGTCGAAATCTTCCGGAGCCATTGCGTGAAGAAGACGAGTTGAGAGGCGTTCCATTGCCGACGTGCTGCTATCAAGTCTTCAAGGACTTTATTCTAAGCCGCATCCTTTGAACCATCTTCTGAATCTTGGACTATTATATGGAATGGGGTGCGATGAGAAGTCCCCAGTTACACTTTAGATCTGATGGTGTGGCCGGATATGTGAATATCTCTGTGGCGTGCTTTTAGAGTCTTTGATGCACGTGTACGGCTTCATGTTGATAAATTCTTGCGGCTCGTAAAGCTTCGACAGTGACAATGTTGACATCAAAAATAACCTGGTTAAGGGAAGTGAAGGCATCCCATGCTCCCCATGTGTAATTATCCTGAGCCTATTTTCTCGTGGAAGATGTGCTTCTACTGCATTCGCTGGTAAGGTGGTGACTGCGTTTAAACTTCTAAACCTGAAGGAGGCTTCAACCCCCAAGTGTAGCCTACTTTGATTGTATCACCTTGAATCCACGCCTTTGGGATTTGATACACACTTATTGTACTCCCCTGGATGCGATGCTCGGATGCTTGGAACATCACATGGACGAAATATTCTGGATAACGAAGAGGTAGAAGTGAGAGAGTTATGTTGTTTATCGTGGCTCCCCATGTTTCTTCAAGAAAAATGTTTCAACTGCGTCTCTGGACTGTGATGAGCAGTCCCCAGTCGCACTTCTCTTTAGTTACTGAAGTTGTTTTCTCTGAGTAAGCTTGGGATCCGTCGCGTCCTCGTAAAGTGTTGCAGGCGCCTTCCAGACAGAGAGGTGATGATATCCTTACACTACACCTTTGAAGAGTAGATGACCTTATCGTGGCTATGACTTTTTGGTTGACCGTGTCTTCTGAGCTTTGACAGTGAAGGGATTCCGTGTAGAGCCTCAGTCCGTAAGTGTGGTTTACATGTTTCTACCTTGTATGGTCGGTGGGTTGACCATGATAAAGATATCACCATCTTGCATCCGTACTGGTGAATCTATTACTTCTTCCATGTGAAACTAAAATATGGAGAAGTACGGATTACCTTTGTGGCGGTTGTTGGTATGGTGAAGCTCTGGCTGGTATCAACAAATGAGAAGCAACAGTTCTTGGTAGCAGTTATGATCAGAAGAGACTACATTGTCGTGGGAACAAAATAGGTCAGCTGGAATTGCACGGGCGTCCATGGAAGCAAAGGGATTGGCTGGATATGTAAGCGAGTAAAATTGTCCACGAACACAAGTTTTGGCGGGATAAGACAAAACGTGGCCACAACTGCTAGCTGCGATCACGATCCTTGACAGGAAGGAGTGTGGCGGCTACGACACGATATTTGGCAGGAAGAAGTGGCGGTTACGGCACGATCCTTGGCAGGAAGAAGTGGCGGCTACGACACGATCCTTTACAGGAACAAGTGTCGGCTATGGCACGATCCTTGGAAGGAAGAAGTGGCGGCTACGACACGATCCTTGGCAGGAAGAAGTGGTGGCTATGGCACGATCCTTGGCAGGAAGAAGTGGAGGCTACGGCATGATCCTTGGTAGGAAGGAGTGGTGTTGAAGCGGCTTCGGCTCCTAGAGAGGACGTTGAAGCGGCTCCTGGAGCGAACGTTAAAGCGGCTGCTGGAGAGAACGTTGAAGCGGAGCAGCTTCTGGAGAGAACGTTGAAGCGGCTGCTGTGGCGAACGTTGAAGCAGAGCGGCTTCTGGAGAGAACGTTGAAGCGGCTGCTGGGGCGAATGTTGAAGCGGAGCGGCTTCTGGAGAGAACGTTGAAGCGGCTCCTGCAGCGAACGTTAAAGCGGATTCTGGAGCGAAACGTTGAAGCAGAGCGGATTCTGGAGAGAACGTTGAAGCGGCTCCTGGAGCGAACTCCAGTGAGGGCGCCATTAGCCCTTGACTTCGAAAAACGAGTTGATACAATATGGCAGATGGGAAGACGGCACACAAATAGTGTTGGTCGGCAAGTCGTGTTTTCGCCTCATGGGAAAGAATACGCTTCTTCTGTTTGATTTTCCCTTGCAACTCTCAGAAGTCTTGAAGATTACAATATTGAAGTCGGAGGCGGTACCGTCATAAAGGAAAATTGAGGAGAAGAGTATCCCCTTGGGAGAGTAACTCTTTGCATATTAGGAGGATAAGGAGGTTGATGTTGGTGCATGTCCGTCGGGTTCTCTTTGACTCAATTTTGGAGAAGTCGTTCCAGATCCTCACGTATGATGAAATTGGATTGTTGATTCCTTTCCAAATAGCGTTCATGAGCAACACGAGCCTCTTCATCTATAAAGATGCATCCTGCTGAAATGCTTACGCCGGGGGTGTTAAAAGTATTCCCTGTCAGCTTCATCTGGGGTTGACGTGACTCTTGCGGTAGCCGCTCCGTTAGTGTCTTGAGGAAAATAAGTATCTCTTTCTGGTTTGTAGCCATGTACATCTGAGCCTTAGCGAGAACTTCTTGTCTTTCCATCAAATCAACAATGGTAATAGGGGGTTGGCTTCCTCTGGCTCATCCATCCTCTCGTTTTGATGGATGAGTGGAAGTAGATCTGGTAGCAATTGGGGCGTTACGCTCGAAAAAACATCGGGAAGGGTGGCAGCGGCTCTGGCTCTGGTGATAGGAGGCGTCACGCCGGAGGGAATGTTTCTACGCCTCTGGTGTTGGTGCTAGAGGATGTAATGCCATGGGACGTGTTGACTGCGCTTGTGGATGGTACATTGGTGTTGGCCATTCCCTTTTGCTCTCGTATGATACGGCCACATACTCTGTTAGCATCACCGTTGGCGGAGGCACATGCCTCAGACAATGATTCAACATTTTTGTGTCATCTATGAAATTGGTGGCGTTCTCCAAGCGAATGTTTTGTTGGCTCTTGCCGCAGGCGGTGCGCCATATTCTTTAAGAGACAAAACGTCTCATTTTGCAGATTGAAAATATTAGCTTGATTTGTGACAACATCTTCTAATATTTTTGCCATACCTTCCATGGTGATCGGATTTCGAGCATTGGCGACTTTGGAAATGTTTGGGATGGCCAGGATGCGTCATGAAGTGGAAAGTTGGGATTGGTGATTGGAGTCAATTCTGGTTAATGATTTAATTTAGACCTGAGATCCACCATCTTGAGTTTGGGAATATTGGAATGAGAATTGAGAAATTGGCTTCGCAACCGAGAGATTAATCCCCCACTGTGGTTGCCAGTTTTTTTTGGGATAAAAATTGATTCTGCCGGGAATGGTAAATTTGGGTGTGCCGTCGAGAAACGAATCTAAACCCTAAACAAATGCACTGCATGGGAGTGCTTTAGATTCGAGAGATCAATCTGTACAATTCTGGCCTAAACCAAGAAATGACCGTTCCAGACTTGCTTTGGTCACAAAGTGAAGGAGAAGGGTTGATCTTAGGGAGGAAAGCGAAGAAGATGTTGAGATCAAAATATTGAATTTTGAGGGTGTGGTTGTTTTATGACTTGTATCAGAATTTGGAAATGGCTTGCGGAATGTAAGCTATCAGTTCTTGGTGTTTTTCTGTATACTTGTGTTGTTAACCAAAACTCTGTTGTTCTGTCGAAGTAGGTAGAAACCTATTTATACAAGTCATAATTGAACACACCCTGATCTCGTAGGAAGTGGGAGTGATTGAGTGATGGAGAAGTGGGGTAATGTGTAAATGTTAGAAACCACGTCCCCACTATGAAGGAAACGTGTTAGTTTACAGCCACTACTTCTTGCCGCCACTAACTGCCCGCTTTCCTGGCACTTTTTCATAATGGGCGTGTTGCACGCCACATGTTGTAAACCGCCAGACCAATACCCTGATGAGCATCCCCCAGTTTGTGACATATTTGATGTCTCGAGTATTTTCGTGGAAAATGTGCAGCAGATTGCTGAGTGGGTCTTGTGTGCAAGACCTAATTATTCTGATCAATCGTGCGCCAGCTAGGTGGCGGATGATCATGTTGTGGCAAGTCAAGCCATGAAACTTGCCGTAGGAAAATGACATGTGAACCTGAGACTTATCATGGGTCGGTTAACTCCGTGGCGAAGTTGGACGGCCGTGATTGCAGTTTATGAGAAAAGGTGGTCGTTGATTATGGCCACATCTCGTTGGCACCTTGTGATGGCATCGTGGCGCAATTTGGCACATGCCAGTGGCATAGTAGCATGATTAACGCATGCCAGTGACACAATGGCACGGCCGGCATATGCCAGCAGCATAATGGCTCAAATAGCGCTTGACGTAGCCATGGCCGTTATATTTTGGCATATTAGTGTTAGACCCAAATATGGCTCGACAACATTGGCTCCGTATCAAACTTAATGCCCTAGGTAACATTATTTAGCATAGTTGGCGTAACAACTTTATCTAAATTAGGGTTTGGCGTACCAAAACCCTAATTAGCGCGTGTGGCATGTGGCCGCGACACGGTGACATTTTTTTGTGCAGATGGTGCCATGGTCGCGCCAAAGGAATTATGGCAGGGCCATAATGTGGGAACATCCACAGGCGCAAGGATGGTCGTGGGTGGTCATAACACGACGCCCTTTTTAGGGTTTTATGGGTCCCGCATGGCTCGTGGAACATCGTGGGGCCAAAGTGGCGCAATTTTGGGCCACAACCAAGAATTAGGGTCTCGACTAATGCCACTAAAGCAAAAACGTGTTTTTTGAGAAGAATGCCCTGGTTGGAGTCTGTTATGGCGTTGGCCACGAAAAAAAGTGGGTTAGCACGTAGCTGCGCTGTTTATGGCACATTGGCGTGTTACTGCGGCGGAGTGGCATGTTGGCGTGGCATGGCACGTTTGGCATGCCGATTAGCAATTGGCGTGGCATGGCACGTTTGGCATGCCATTAGCATGTAGGCGCAGAATGGCAGTTTGGCATGCCATTAGCAATTGGCATGGCATGGCACGTTTGGCATGTCGTTAGCATGTTGGCACGGAATGGCAGTTTGGCATGCCATTAGCATGTTGGCGCGGAATGGAAAGCTAATTGGCATTGTGGCCAGTCGGTGTAATTTGCCTCTTTTAATATTGTGACGGGTTTAGAGGGACCTGATTAGTCGATAGAAAAGGGGCCGAACAAACATAGGGTGTTGCCACATCTCAAGCGCCTGACGCATTTAAAGCGACCTGATTGGCCGATAAGAAAGAGGGCCAACGAGTATGGGCCCGACCACATTCCATGTGCATGTGGCGGATTTAGAGCGACCTGATTGGTCGATGGGAAAGAGGAGGTCCGGCAAGCAGCATGGGGGCGTGGCCACATCTCTAGTGCGCGTGGCGGCTTTAGAGCGACCTGATTGGTCGATATGAAAGAGGGGGCCGGTCAAGCAGCATGGGGCGTGGATGTCTGCGGGTGGCGCCTAAACTGGCCGGACATGTGACATGGCCACGCCTCCTTTTGTTGCTGCTCCTATTTTCTGCGGCTCCTCATTTATTTCTTGTTTCCTGGTAGGACTTTGCTCTTACTAGCTCCATGGAGGATTAGTTTCCTAGCTTGCGTAGGTTTGGCCTCGACCAATAGGGTTCGAGATATTTGCACATGCGCAAAAAGGCCTAATTTTTGCAAATTAATTAGGTCAAAACTTGAATTGTTATCACAAAATTGAACAAACTTAAAAAATTATGTGTGTTGACACAAATTCCTTTTATTCTCAGAGAGCAGCTAGCGCATCTTCTGATTGAGCATTTTCATGCAGACCTTAATTTTGATACTTCGGGAAATTCGTGCTACGCAGCTGCGAGTGAACACTAATTGTCATGTCATACCAATACTAAGGGTTCAGCTGGGGAATATAGCATAGGAAAATACTTAATAAACCATACACTAATGAATAAGGTGAGAGTTTACAGAATGTTTGGGATTGTTGCTACATGCACCATTCTGTATAAATATACTGAATTGCTCAGTACATGTGTGAGTAGAGAGGCCCGGTCACTCATTACTTTAATATGGCTCAGTCCTTTTGCAGAGGCGCATTAAATATAGGGTTTACATTTTTAGCCCTGAACTAAAAACCACCATCAACAGTGTCATGATTAAATTCTTAGGTGGTTAAGTGAACATCAAATTGCTTTATTTCGTGGTCATACTTGCCAAACCGAATAATCATTATACACGGTTCTAGAACCATTTCCTAGTGTATATTCTTCTATTGTATTTTCAAGACCTTAAAGTGTTCGCTTGATTCTCAAGTTATATATCTTAGCTTGAATTCTAAGCAACCCCTGGTCCTTGAAAATCTATAAATAGAGATGTTCTTTCAACTGGAAATTCAATTCCTGACACTTTGTGTCCTGGTTGGTTATAGAGTCATCCTCTATAAATCTATATTTCATATAAGAAACATAATTAGGTCAATGACTAAAAGACGTTGATTTGGGGATTCGTGAAGCCAAGTCCGATTATCTTTACCTTGATAGTTCGTGTAGCCTGATCTTGCTTTTATGTTATCGAGGTTTTTGTAATCTCTTTCAGGCAAGATTGATAGTAATCATAGGGTTCTCTTCATCTCAGACATTGTGATTTCTCAAGATAGATATCTGAAAACTGATCTTAATTGATCTTTTGAAGATTTTTCTTGAGGGTGGTTAAGAATCTAGCTTCTCTCTGGGAGTCGTAAGTTCCGGATTTGTGAGGTTTTCTAGCTTTGTCTAATGCTAACATATTTCCTCGCCTTGATCTTTGTTCTAAACGGAAATCAAATAGGCTTATTTGTTAGAGTCAGATTGGTGTCAAAAGTCTTCACTTAGGTTAAAGAAACTCTTAGGCTGTAAAGGATGTCAGCTAAGGGAATCAATTGCTTAGAGCCTTGCGAGGTTCAATAGACGTAAGGGGCGCGAATTTAACTGAATCGCTCGGATGGTGGATTCAGTTTCAACCACATTCTAGTCTGAAGTCTGATAGTAGGCATGTGTCTGTAGCGGCTTAATACAATTTGGTGTTCAAATCTGGATGAGGTCTCAGGTTTTTTCCTGCTATTGCGGTTTCCTCGTAAAAAAAATCTGGTGTCTTGTGTTTTTCCTTTTCCGCATTATATTGTTTATCTTTATAATTGGATTTACACAGGTTTGTACATATTCAATCTAAGTAGATACGTCCGCTTAATTGTAATCGATTACAAGATTAGTTTCTTGTAGAATTTGTATCTTGAAAGATAGATAACAAGTTTAATTACTTGGCATATATAATTCCGATTGGAATATTTGGATATGACTAGATTGATCTTGGATATTGATTTTGAGATCGTCCAAGTATTGTGCTTAACAATCAGGTTCATGGACTCTGTGGCTATATACATATTGATTGAGTAGAGGTTAGAGATATTTATAAACTCTATATACATATTGTCAAGGATCATTCAGTTGGTCTACTTTCAATTGTATTAAGTTTTGTCCATACAGGTTGGCGAACGAAAAAGTTGGGTGTGTACTTGGTACCACTGCGTTTTCAATTGGTATCAGAGCAGATAAACACTGTTGACCTAATAAGTTTGCGTTTAAAGCGATTTGTAACATGGACATAGGTGAAATCTCTATCAACGTACTGCCAGCCTTCTGTGGCACAAATTACTTATGGTGGAAAACTGATATGCGTTCCTTCTTACAAGATCATGACTTTCAGACATAGGTTCACAAGTCCAAAATCAGGTTTTCATGACACTTGGTGTTAGTGGAAAACGACAGATCTTATGTGTCGTAGAATGTTTCACGGTTAGGATTTGTCGAATACTTTGAATCCAAACTATAGTAAGAATCTGTCATTTTATTTGGTATTTATTTGCCCCCATTACCTGTAAGTTCCACCCCAACAATAATTCCCACAAAAATAATTTAGATTCTTTTACAAAAAAGAAATTCCCTCCGCCATGAAATTCCAAGTAACTTTCGAGGGATTTATATGTCGTTGATAATTAAAGATCCGGTGATTGATATTTGGGGTTGGAAATATTTTAGAATCCGAATGAATTGGTGTAGGCTAATTAAAACTAATTACATTTTACATTCATTTTAAACCTTTGATAAAAGTAATCCTACGGCCAACTTATAAAAACCTTGAAACTACTCGAGTGAAGACTTGAATTGGATTGAGAAATAATGTCCTCCGTATTATCCTCCATCGTGGGTTTATCAAAGATGAAACCTTCTCATAACCTTTCTCTACCTAATTTTTTTGATTTTCTTTTTCATGTATCCTTAAACATATTGAAGTGAAGAAACTATGGATAGATCTGGAGGCGAAATCGGTAAGGGTTTTTTTCAATCATCTTATTTTTTATGAACTTCTAATTAAGTCGAGGGTTTTCATCTATGGGCCTTTAATCCTTCTTTATAACTAATTCAAATTCGAATTTAGGGTTTCCAGTATTTTGAATTTTGCATTCAAAAGAATATAAAACCCCCAAAATCAAGGTTGTTATAATCCTTAATTGATTGAAATTCTCTGAATCCTTTGATTTGAAATGGTGATTTGGGTTATGGTAGGATTTAGATAAGACTCTTAAATCCAAAACCTTCATAATCAGATTAACCCTCACGTTCCACCATCGGCTCCTCATACCATAAACCATTTCATACCATCTACAAAAAAAATATGGTTATCTCAGTAATGATGGTTGGAGCTTATCATGCTCCCATTCTAAATAATCATGTTCACGAACCATTGCACCCTGACTCGTGATCTGCATATACCGTTCACGAACCGTTTCTATAACGGTCTCAGTAAATTTTAACAGATGCTCAAGGACTTATTTTTTAAATACGTTTAGCATTGATATGAATCTCATAAACACCTCTAAGACATCATTGATCACTAAAATGCTCGTGTATGTCGATTATGATTAAGTTCTTAAGTGTTTAAATGAACATCAAATTGCTTATAAGTTCATAAGGCATATTTTCCAAAACGGTCATTATACACGGCTCCGTGACCGGACCAATGTGTATATTCTTCTATGTAAATGCTAAACAGAAGTGTTTGCTTGAACCTCAAGTTATCTTAACTTTAATTCTAAGCAACCTTAGTCATGAACATCTATAAACAGATATGCTCTTTCAACTGGGAAAATCAATCCCCACTACTTTGTGTACTAGTTGATAGCTAGAGTCGTCCTCTATTGACTTAGGTTTCCTCTGAGAAACATAATTAGGTCTACGACTCAAAGACTTTGCTTGGAGATTCGTGAATCCAGGTCTGACTATCTTTACCTTGATAGTTCGTGAATCCTGATCTTACTTTTTCTGTTATCGGGGTTTTCGTAATATCTTTTAGGCAAGATAGATAAAAATCACAAAGTTCTCTTCGTCTCAGACTTTGTGATTCCTCGAGATAGATATCTGAAAACTTCTCTTAATTGATTAGTTCAAGATTGTTCTTAACATGTGGTTAAAAATCCAGGCTTCTCAGCTAACTGAGTGTAAGTGTTCCGGTTTGTGAGGTTTGATGGCTTTGTTTATTGCAAACAGATTTCCAAGCCTTGATATTTGATCTAAAGGGAAATCAAATAGGCTTATCTGTTAGAGGCATATTGGTATCAAAAGTCTTCACTTGGGTTGAAGCAACTCTTAGGCTGTAAAGGACGTCAACTAAGGGAATCAATTGCGTAGATCCTTGCGAGTTCAACAGACTTAAGAAGCGCAACTGTAACTGAATCGCTTGGAGGGTGGATTCGGTCTCAACTAAATTGTAGTCCAGAGTTTGATAGTAGGCTAGCGTATGTAGCGGATTAATACAATTTGATATTCAAATCTGTGTGAGGTCCTGGGTTCTTTTTTTCCATGTCATTGCGGTTTCCTCGTTAACAAAAATTCTGATGTCTTGTCTTTTTCCTTTTCGGCATAATATTGTATGTCTTTGTGATAAGATTTACATAAGTAGTACGTATTCAATCTTATTAGATACATCAATACAATTAAGATCAATTACGAGACTCGTCTCTTGTAGAATTCGTATCTCGAAAGATAGATAACAAGTTTCTTACTTGGCAGAATTCAAATCTGAATATTTGGATACAACTAGATTGATCCTAGATATTAATTTTTGGGATCATCCAAGTACTCTTCTTAACAATCAGGTTCACAGACTCTATTTTCTAGACTTTCTGATTAAGAAGAGATAGAGATATAAACTCCGTATACATATTATCAAGGATCATTAAGTTGGTCTACTTGCACTTGTATTAGATTCTGTCCATACAGGTTACCGAACGAAAAAGTTGGTGGTGTACTTGGTAGCTTCTCATTTTCACATGTAATGTTGGAAAATTGCACCAAAAGAGAGTATGCAAATCACGATCAGAGATGTTATACTTTCGACTTAAAGGATCTAAAAAATTTCTTTTAGACAATTGTTTGACTCACCCAATCAAATTGGTGACTGCAATGGGCGGGATACAATGAACAATGTAATTATATACAAGGTTTGTACCCGTTAATCCAACCAAGAACAAGCGAGAATAAGTTTCCGATGATGCTTAGAGGATACAGAAAACTTAAAATTTTGATGTGATTGAAAGGGAGAACATCCTCACTACTTATAGGAGGATTAACGTCTACTGGAGATGCCTCTTCATCTCCAACAGACACCTCCAATAGGCATCAATTGTGGCTTATGGGAGGAACCCCCACTGTTTAAATTTTAATCAAAATTCGAATTAGGTTTTCAGATAAATTCAAAAAAGATTATACGAGACGTTGTCTCGCATTCTGCTGTCAGGTCAACTACAACCAGTATGAAGGGTGGGATGGGATGAGGGGTGTCTTCCCCGTACCCCCGTACTTAGTGTGCACGTCTTTCTAATCTTACAAAGTTCATGTCAATTGTATCCTTGTAGGTTATTTATGAAATCTTACCTGGACAAAACCTAAAATTAGTTTTTTTGTGCTGGAAGTCTATCAGTTTATGAATTGCGCTACCATTATTCATATTGCTGCTGCTAAGATAATCTTGAGATTTGTTAAAAGCTCTGTGGATCACAGTATCTACTTTCAAAAAGGCCTAATAGCTTTTCAAGGCGACAATGTTGCAGGTCTGTCTGGCTTTCTGATGCATAGTGGTATTTATTAAATACCATTCCTATCCTTTTTATTTTTGTTCTCCATCTTACCCCCCTTATTTGGTTTATTTACTAGTCTATCCTTTATGTTTACTACTCCTAGTTCTACAAGTGGGGGAAGCTTTTTTTGTTTAGAAAACTGGTGTAAGAATCCTAAATCCTTCCTAAGAGAAGAGCCTCAAACACTTTGTTATTTCCAATTTGTAATTGGGTAGAAATTTCAACTTGTAAGAGATGCATCTATTATTTTCTAATTTCCAATCTTAGAATTGGGTAGAAATTTGAAGATTATTAGAAAAGAACCTCAAATCTTTGTATCTTCCTTGTTCCAAGGGTAGAAGAAGCATCATTTGAAGGTTGGTTACTTTTATTTCATGGTGTTTTGTTATAATTTAACATTCCAACTTCAATTATAATTTGTAGTTGGTATTCCAATTACAAATTGGAAATAAAAAAGTGTTTGAGGCTCTAACCCAATCTTTTGTCCTGCTAAGAAGCAAGCTACAATTGCTACGTCTTCAACAGAAGCAAAATACAAGGCTCTTACTTCTTCTAATGCTGAGCTAGTTTGGGCCTGTCATTTGTTAAAAGACTTGTACATCTTTTTTCCTACTCCTACCGTAATTAGCGGCAAGAGCTACAACCGAGGGCTACAAACTGCAATGTGATAATGTTTAAATCTATGTCCTTAACTTTTATTCGGTATTTCATAGCAGGATGAAGCATATGTGTATCGATTTCCACTTCATAAAAGAGTTGGTGCAAGAGAAGCCTATACCCGTCACTTATATTTCCACCTTGGTCAAGTGACTGACATTTTTACTGAATCTCTTCATAGTCCAAGATTTCAATTTTTAAAAGGACAAGCTGAAAGTCTTTCTTGCATCCCCGCAATTTGCTGGCATAACAAGAGTTCACAGTGGTTATTGCTACGATTGCATTGTGTGCCTCTAGCGAAAATGCTTTATATCTCCCGTTTTTTTGCCCCCAAACTTTGCTCCGAGACGTGTCATCGCATTAGTGGCTCATCCAACACCAATGGACCCCTGCTTGCTCCAGCACCAATGAAAAAATGCCACATCGCGGGGGAGAATGGTGTTGTACGAGTGGGGTACGTAGCAGTGTCGTGCCTCTAGGTAGATTTATGTTATATTTTGTATATTACCCTACACGTGTACGTCTCTCATTCTCAGTGTCTGTAACTACAACTGTCAAGTTGTATATCAATGTTTTGACCTTGTCTTCAAGCTCTATATAGCTGTGTAATTATGTAATTTTGTTAAAGTGGAGCTCAAATGAGCTAAGATCTTTGAACAAGGGACAAAATCTCTATAGCTTGCAGGCGCGAAAGAGTATTTCTTAACACTCTAATGAGTATAAATTCAATAAAATTCCACCCATATCTCATATATTTAAGGTGGAGATTAGATTATCAGCATAGTAACCATAATAAACTGAGACTTTAAACGGAATACTTTTCCCCCTAATAAAGGCAGTTGGCTTTGAAGGTGGATTTAACATTAGGTTTAAAACTTAAGCCTTAGATTGGTTTATTCTTACGCATAAAAATAGTCGTGATATCAAAATGTCAACAATCTGCAAAAAATTGTTTTATTCTTACACATAAAAACTAGTTGTAATATCAACTTAAACGTCCACAATCTATAAACTCAAGTAACTAGGCAAAAAAAGAATGAAAAACTTCCAACTCCGATGTTGACGAGCGAGGAGTTTTGACTCAGGTCTCGCTAGTATTGTCATCCAACAATGTTACCACTCTACCTCAATGACACCCGCATAACATGAGAGTTAAAAGACCTAACAATTTTGCCACAAAAAATCCCATGATTTATATGAGCTGATACCAACACTACTAGGGGATGATACCATTTAGCCGATCCAGCGGTCAGGATCACTTAAGATCTTTTCGTCCTACTAGGGGCTGATACCATTTAGCGATCCTGACCATTAGATCGGCTAAATGGTATCAGCCCACATAAATCGTGAAAAATTCGAGCACTCTGATGATCGGTAGTGTTGGATAGTGGATACCCACATTATACAGTCTAACCTCGATAAATGAATGTCTTTGGGACCGTAAAAAATATTCGTTTGGCGGGATTATTTATTTATCAATAAATGAATAATATATTCATTTATCGGTAAATGAGTATTTATTTATTTAAAGAGTATTTTTAGTTTTTTACGTTTATAATTTCTATGTTTTTGAGCCAAAAATTGATCGATTAGAATAAGATATTCAAGAATTAACTGATATGATTTCTAGCTTACGCTATCGAAATGTTATGGACGTCGAACATCTTTTGAAACATCGTTACGAGAATAATGCGGTTATGGAATCGCTTACGGACTAAGAAATCATCGAACCAGTAATAAATTGTGAGAATCATCCTGAACCAAATTATAGTAGCGGTATACAAAATGTATCATCAAAAGAGACATTTCAAGTAGTAATCACCATAAAAAATGACTTGATAAAATACGAGAAGAAATTACTTCTTCTACGGTAATTGTTGATTGGATAAAGTATTTTGATTTATTTATAGTTGCCTTTTATACGAAATTTAGTGATTATTTATTTATATTTTTATAAAATTTTTAAAAATTTAATTATTTATTCATTAATTCATTTAGCGAGGTTTTTCATTTATCCTTTGTCTAAGTCGGGACTCGGGACCGTGAAATTTGGCGTGGTTATTCATCCATCCAACATTGAACTATCCTGTAAGTGCGTAAACGAACTTCTCTACATTAGTGGTATTAACGTAATTAAATACGTCAACCATGGAAGTTATAGTAACTTTAACCGACTCAAGTCCCCATATCCAACGTCCCACTCTCTTTTGATCTGATGCGTACGCTCACCGTTATTATACTACTACTACTTAAAAGCGCGACATTGTTTCTTCTCTCATTGCGATCTGATTCGTAACCAAGACTCGAACCAAATTCCGTGGTGGGATTCGTGGGTTTTCTAGGGTTTTCAAACTCACCCGCCATGCTCAGATCTTGAAGAAGCGCAATCGATATTTTTGCTTAATTGTTTGGATTGAATTCTAAGATGCCGAGGTTTACTGTGAATGGAAAAGTAGTAGAAGGGGTAGACTTACTGAAGAAGAGAAGTTTTCCATGGCGATTAGATGTTTTTCCATTTGCATTCATCTATTCAGTCTGGGCTGCTGTTGTGGTTCCGAGTTTAGATTTCTTTGATGGTTTGATTGTTCTTGGTGGATTGGGAATTTTACATATTCTTGTTTTGCTTTTTGAAGCTTGGTCTGTGGATTTCAGATGCATTGTTGAGTTTAACAAGGTAATATAATTAATTGAGATTAATATTTCTGCTGTTGTTCTTAGGTAATTGTGATGCCCTAGTTCTTTACTATAAGTGACTGTGAATGATTGATTTTGTAGGTGAAGGATATTCATCAAGCAGATTCTTGTAAAATTATTCCTGCTAAGTTCTCTGGTTCAAAAGAAATTGTGCCACTTCACTTCCGTAAACCAGTATGTTTTTCATTATCATACTTAATCCTTGAAATTTTGATTCGCAAATACTTTAAATTGATATGTATTTGAGTTGAAGGTAAAACTTTGGTGTTTGTATCTAATTGTTGAACCTAGTTTCTTAGATATGCATATTTCAACAGATTAGTGGTGAGTGTTTTTTCTGCAATTATGTATTACACTTTTATTTGCACTCATCTTGTTCACACACACTCGAGTGCTATTTGAGCGATTAGTTTTTTACCGACTTTGAAATTAAGTGAACTGAGTAGCCTAGTACTATGAGTTAAATTGTGTTTCAGTTTTGCAAGTTTTCTTTCATTGTACAAAAACCAATGGCTACATAATACATTGTGTTAATCCTAGACTCCTAGTTGGGCCACACTTTGAGATTTTAAGAGGAACGATTTTGAAGACAAAATTGTAATGTGTCCGCTGTTTTTTCCTTCTTCTATAGTTATAGAATTCTTATTTGTGGAAATACATATTTTGGAATATCCAGCTTGTAGGATCATCTTCAGCTGTGGTAGATGGAGAAGAAATTTATTTTGATTTTAGAAAGCAGAGGTTCATTTACTCAAAAGATATAGATACATTTTCCAAACTTCGATATCCTTCAAAAGAAGCTATTGGATACTATCTCAAATGTACAGGCCACGGAACAGATGCTAAAGTTGCCATTGCCACTGATAAGTGGGGTAGGAATGTGTAAGTGCCCCTCTCTTCTTTTCTTCTTGTGCCATTGTAATGGTTCCCTCCACTTGCCATTGATTAAGTTGCTGGATATTTTAGTTCTGATATGTGGGTTGCCGGATACTTGATACCCAAATCTTTCGAAATTCATCATTCCCCAACTTTTGCTGTTTCCGGAGATGCTTTGGGTAGTTAAGACGTAGTGCCGGTGCAGCTTCAAGACTGTAGAGATGTATTGATATCACTTAAGACCTTTTTATCAGTTCCTAGTGTTTAGCATTTGAGAGAATTATTCACTGAAACCTACTTGCCATATAGCTCGTTATATAATTCGCAACACTTAAGATGGAAATAGTTGATCTTGATATTATGTGAATTATTTGGTACTAAATGGCGGGTTTTTGGTTCCCGCAGATTTGAATACCCACAACCCACCTTCCAGAAATTGATGAAAGAGCACTGCATGGAGCCATTTTTTGTCTTCCAGGTACTCATACTAAATCTAAAAATCTTTACTGTGGTTCAGGTGTGAAATCAACCATCATTCCTTTATCTGATTATTTTCCGTGTTTAACTATTTACCTTTTAGGTATTCTGTGTTGGTCTCTGGTGTATGGATGACTATTGGTACTACAGTTTGTTCACTTTGTTCATGCTATTTCTGTTCGAGTCAACAATGGCAAAAGCCCGTCTGAAAACCCTTACCGAGCTTAGAACTGTAAGAGTGGATAGTCAGACTTTGATGGTTTATCGTTGTGGCAAGTAAGTCATCTTGTTTTTTAGCTGTTAGGTGATTTTTTTGTTTTGTTTTTTAGAACTGATTCTTGACTTGAGTATTATCTGCTGAAAATAGGTGGATAAAGCTCTCTGGAACCGATCTTTTACCAGGAGATGTTGTCTCTGTTGGGCGCTCATCTGGTCAGAATGGCGAAGATAAATGTGTTCCAGCAGACATGCTTATATTGGCTGGAAATGCTATTGTGAATGAAGCCATTCTCACTGGCGAGTCTACGCCTCAGTGGAAGGTGGCTCCTTCTTGCTATTAACCTGTTTTCATGTAGTTATTTTCTTTCACGACCTAATCTATAGTGAGTTTAGAGCTGGGATTTGCTGGAGATACTTAAGTTATCTGATTTAGTTATTGGTGGGTGTAAAAATAATGTTGAACATAAATCAAGTGCCTAAGTATTGCTACAGCTTTAGATGTTGTAACCCCTTCGTCAGTGGCAATAAATCATTTATTTGCTGTTGTTTTGTGTCTAAAAGCTCTTGTTTTACAGGTTTCAGTAACGGGTAGGGGAGTTGATGAGAAGTTGTCGTCTAAGCGAGATAAGAGCCATATCTTGTTTGGTGGGACAAAGATTTTGCAGCATAATGCAGACAAGGTAATTGCAATTTCTCACTCACGCACACGCACATGCACACTCACTCTCATCCTCTCTCTCTCTCTCTCTCTCTGACTGTGTAACTGCTTACATGTCCTACCATTTTTTTCAGTCTTTTCATCTGAAAACCCCTGATGGAGGCTGCTTGGCTGTTGTGCTACGAACTGGATTTGAGACAAATCAAGGGAAACTGATGAGAACAATTCTATTTTCCACAGAGAGGGTATCTTATTTAACTCAAGGCATCTTTTTTGGGGTTAATTGATGGTTTATGTCTCTAAGCACTGGGTCGTTTTGAATTCTTTTCTTGTAATACAGGTTACTGCAAACAGCTGGGAAAGTGGGTTATTTATCCTGTTTTTAGTTGTGTTTGCCCTCATTGCTGCTGGTTACGTGCTCAAAAAGGTAATAGAGAATTTATAATTTAATGACAATAGGAACTTTCTATGAATTGATATGGTTTAGTTCTCCCGTTACCCGATGGCCATTTCTTTTTGATCGTGCATAATATTTAATTTGTTTCCTCTTTCCCCCTCTCGTTTAACACTAGTCTCATTTCAATAGGGGTTGGAAGATCCGACAAGGAGCAGATACAAGCTTTTCTTAAGTTGTACATTGATTATTACTTCAGTGATCCCCCCTGAGCTTCCAATGGAGCTTTCTATAGCTGTTAATACATCTTTGATTGCACTAGCACGTCATGGTATATTCTGCACAGAGCCATTCCGAATTCCGTTTGCTGGGAAGGTCAGTATTCTTAGGTTTTAAGCAATGATTATTTGCATATCATATCATATGTATGATGTTAATAAATAAATATGAAACTCTTTTAGGATAAAAATTACCTGTCTAGCAACTGCAGTTTAGCTACTGATGGTCCGATGTGTGGGAGGCAGTTATTAAATTGTGCACATCTGAAGACCGTGGAATCTGAACCACCACCTCAGTAGTGATTAGTTTATTGCATTTGATTCTAGCCATCTGCTCATTTCCTGAGTAAAAGCTGTAGTTGATTACTACAGTTATAACCTGAAATTCATGTACTTACGCCGTCTTTCTTTGATAGGTGGATATATGTTGTTTTGACAAGACTGGAACCCTGACATCAGATGATATGGTATGTCAATTGCAAATCTAGGCCTTAAGTTCATATTTTATGATGTTTATCCTTCACTTTGGATGCTGTCGTTTTCAGGAGTTTCAAGGCGTTGTTGGATTGGACGACAGTGAGGATCTAGTGTCAGATATGACCAAAGTTCCTCTTCGTACAGTGGAGATTCTTGCTGCCTGTCATGCTTTGGTGTTTGTGGACAACAAGCTGGTATGTTTCATATTTTGTATTTGGCACTTGCAAGTTGCTCCCCAGCTTTTCAATTTCTTATCTTAAGAATATGTTATTATGTACATTTTTAACTCAAGAGTTTGTCTATTTGGTTGAAGTGTTGAATTCATGGTGTATTAGATTGATATTAATTATCAAAGTTGAATTGCTTCTCATAAAAACAACAACTATGGGTTCAGGTTGGTGACCCTCTTGAAAAAGCAGCGCTTAAAGGAATAGACTGGACTTACACATCAGATGAAAAGGCTGTGTCCAAAAAGTAAGCTGCAATTTTTATTGTCATTAATGATTAGCATCTTTCATTAACTGGTTTAGTTATTTGATCCATGTACTTTGTCCATTAGACAGTACTTCCTATCGTCAGTTGTCACTCTTAGATACTATATTTGATAGCTCAGATCTTTGATTAATAATTATCATAACCTAAATAGGTTTTATGTGGTTGACTGCCTTAAGGATTAGGAAAGATGTTTATTATTTTTTTTGGCATTGAACAATTGCTCTTTGTTCATTTGTTCCTCTCACCCTTAATGACCTTTAGTATGGTGATGAGTATCAGAGAAATTATAGCAAAATGATGTTCTCACTGTGTAAAAACCCGAGTTTGATATCGTCTGATCCTCAACCACTACAAGCGCCATGCTCCTGACATCATTGTTGGCAGTTCTCATTTTTCCTATCTTTTCCACAATTTTCTTTTTATCTTATTTTTCACTTGGTTTCAGGGGAGGTGGTAACCGTTCGGTGCAGATTGTTCAGAGACATCACTTTGCATCTCACTTGAAACGAATGGCAGTTGTGACTCGTATCCAAGATGATTTTTTTGCTTTTGTGAAGGTTGGTATTTCTTCCTTTCATCTGTTTTTATTTTTTTATCAGTTGAGGAGCTAACATGCTAACTTTTCAAAAAATATTCTTTTAAATAAGAAATCTAAATAAGATGAAGGTGATAGAAGCTGTTGAACTTTGTGCATATTGTGGCAGATGTTCTGTTTGATTTGATATTCTAGTTTGTAAGGCCCAAATAAGCTGCCAATAGCTCAATAGTCATTTATTCGAGAGGGTTTTTAGAAGGTGGGATTCACGGGAAGCTTTATTTGTATTATTTTACGTCTCTATGATATTATATAATTTCATATCATCAAATACCATTGTGGTCTCTTCAGAAAAAGAATAGAGACTCTTGAGTCATGAAAAGTTGTGATGACTAGAGTTGTTGTCTTTTTGAATATATTTTTTCCTCATTGAGAATGACTTTTTCCAGAATGTTAAAATTACAGCGTGATATCATCTTTATCTTATTAGACAGGGTTCTTTTGTAGGTGTAATTCATGTGATGCTGTATTTTTATGATTATACAGTTGCCTTTTAATTTACATCTTTATCTCTGTTACTTGATGTGTTTCAGCATACAGTATTATTTTAAAAAATAAAATATTGTTTCAGCATATCAAAGTACCGTTATCATCTCCTTAGGAAAAGTATAAAGACTCTGAGTTGTGAAGTTAGGGGGTTGAGAGTGACTTTCGCAAGAATATTTAGACCAACTGTTTTTCTTTCATTTTCAGGGTGCTCCAGAAACCATTCAAGATAGGCTGATTGATCTGCCATCGACATATGTTGAAACATACAAGAAGTACACACGTCAAGGGTCTCGAGTCCTGGCCTTAGCATACAAGCCTCTTGGGGATATGTCAGTAAGTATTGTTTACTACGTTAAATATATTCACCTCTTCCCTCTCTCTCCCGTTGTTTATGACCCAAAGACATGGTACATACATTTATATTAAGTTCTTATTACATGACAGGTTAGTGAAGCTAGAAACTTGGAAAGAGATTCAGTGGAGAATGGCCTTACTTTTGCGGGGTTTGTGGTAAGCAAATTAAAATCAGCCTTATGAAATCATTGGAATCTTCAAGTGTTTTTTCTTCCTGTGAATGTTCCTTACTAGTTTGTACGTTTCAGGTTTTTAACTGCCCTATTAGAGCAGACTCAGCTTCCGTGTTATCCGAATTAAAAGCTTCATCACATGACTTGGTAAGCTGATGATGTGTGCTCTATGCTTTGTATTGTTTTATCATGTTGTGACATAGTTCAAGGGGTTCTTACAGTGCCTCTCTGGTGGCTGACTCATTACTCTTATGAATTATTGGCGTAAATTATTATTATTTTATTTTTTTATCAATAGGGGTAAAAAAGTTGCTCCATGCAAGTTGTCTATTTTGTTCCTTGGATTCTAATACAGTTTATGTCAAACATTAGGTAATGATTACTGGTGATCAAGCTTTGACAGCCTGCCATGTTGCCAGCCAAGTTCATATTATTTCCAAACCATCACTGATTTTGAGTCCGGCAAGGAATTCATCGGGATTCGAATGGATTTCACCTGATGAAACAAACTTCTTTCCATACAGGTTTGGTTTTCTAAATCTATCAGGCCATCAGGCACTGTAGTTTAAAAAAAAAAACTCGGGTTTATACTAGTTTCTAGAATCTCATACATGAGCAATGATGAGTGACTGCAGTAAGAAAGAAGTTGAAGCTTTATCAGAATCTTATGATCTCTGCATTGGAGGAGATAGCTTTGAAATGTTACAACAGACTTCGGCTGCTCTCCTAGTGATCCCTTATGTGAAGGTACAAAGTTGTATGTTATTTAAAACTTGTACTAAAGAATGTTTGATCTTGATAACATATTCTACAAATATGGCTTCAGGTATTTGCTAGGGTTGCTCCGGAGCAGAAAGAGCTGATCTTGACTACTTTTAAGACAGTGGGAAGGATGACTTTAATGTGTGGAGATGGTACCAATGATGTTGGTGCATTAAAGCAGGTATCCTTCTTTTAAATCTCTACTTTTGGCATTGCGTAGGTTAGATAATTTACAGCTAAACATTTCCCTACAGGCTCATGTAGGCGTTGCCCTCCTGAATGCCATTCCACCAGCTAAAGTGGGAGAATCATCCAAGTCTGAGACGAAGAGTAAGTCAAAGAAACCAAAGGCCGGGTCCGAACCATCGTCTTCAGTAGTGAAGCCAAGTTCAAATATAGACAGTCCAGCAAAGAACAGTACCTCATTGGATTCTAGAGAGACCTCTGGAAGAAATCAGCATCTGACAGCTGCTGATAGACAACGGGAGAAGCTAAAGAAGATGATGGAGGAGATGAACGATGAAGGGGATGGTCGTGCCCCTCCAATTGTTAAGCTTGGTGATGCATCAATGGCATCACCCTTCACTGCAAAGCATGCATCAGTGGCCCCCACAACAGACATAATCCGACAGGGAAGAAGTACTCTGGTCACCACTCTGCAGATGTTCAAGATTCTTGGTCTTAATTGCCTTGCTACGGCGTATGTGCTCAGTGTGATGTACTTGGATGGTGTCAAGCTCGGTGATGTTCAAGCAACAATAAGTGGAATGTTCACTGCTGCTTTCTTTCTCTTCATCTCCCATGCTCGCCCTCTCCCCACCCTTTCAGCTGCCCGACCCCACCCAAACATTTTCTGTGCATATGTCTTCCTCTCCCTTCTTGGCCAGTTTGCAATGCACATCATTTTCTTGATTTCTTCGGTGAACGAGGCTCAGAAATACATGCCGTTGGAATGCATTGAACCAGACTCCGAGTTTCACCCGAATTTGGTAAATACGGTGTCTTACATGGTGAACATGATGATTCAGGTAGCAACCTTTGCTGTGAACTACATGGGCCACCCATTCAACCAGAGCATATCAGAAAATAAGCCATTCAAGTATGCGTTAGCGGCTGCGGTTGGATTTTTTGTAGTTATCACTTCGGATATGTTCAGGGACTTGAATGACTCACTGAAATTGGTCCCAATGCCTGTGGGGCTGCGGGATAAACTTCTCATTTGGGCTTTGTTCATGTTCTTGAGTTGCTACACTTGGGAGAGATTCTTGAGATGGGTTTTCCCGGGACGGATTCCATCCTGGAAGAAACGGCAGCAACAAGCTGCAGCTACCCTGGAGAAGAAGCATGTTTGATCTCTGAGAGCAGAACCCTGGGGAAGAAGCGTGTCTGATCTGAAAGCAGGACAGCCCATGAGAAGAATCATGTTGAGAAGAATCATGTTTGATATTCGAGAGCAGAACGGCAAATGAGCAACGACTTGCCAGTCGAGAAAATGAAAATGGGAACGGTGGCGCTGCGTTGTTTGGGGAATATTGTACCATTAGTTAGGCATCACCATTTTTTGATACGGGATCATATTTTTGGTTATTTTAGTTCCCTTTCTTTTCTTATTTCTCCTCTTGCAGACTTGTTCATTGCAGCAAATATTCAGCATCTGTAAGATGGTCCCATTCTTTGGGCATAACATTATCTTTCCCCAATACATACACTCGCACCTAACACTAGCTCTCTTGTAAATCGGGGTTTAGGCTTATATATTCCTAGCAGTAAAATTAGCTGTACAATAGAGTACTAATGCTTCCCAGAGTAATATTACTATATAAGCAAATCAAAAACTGCTTATATATCGTTCAAGAAAATGTTCTGCAAAAGCAGCAAAACCAACCAAACTTGCTCCTATTAACCCATCAGCCCACAACAACCAAATGTAACATAATATTCTACTAGACTTAGACCCAACTCAATTCACAATTTAAAACTAAATCTCGATAATGGCTGTGGTAGTTAAAACTAAATCTCGATAATGGCTGTGGTAGGTTTGCATAGACTTGCGGCCTAAGCCACTAAGAAATGCCTTTCCCTCCTGTTTCTAGCCTCCGCCTCCAAACCAGCCATCCGCAACATGGTACGTGCTATGATTATAAGCAGTTCTATTTTTTACTTTATTTAGAGATTTTTAAGCGTAAATATAAGCATTCATAGTTCTTACGTTCCCATAAGCATAAACCCATAATTCTTCCTCTTCCTCTCTATAATCACAATGGTGAAACCAAGTTCTGCCGTTAAATCAACAAATTACGGAGTCTTCATAGAGACTAATCTAGAGACTAATCTTGATACCCGTCTGGGTCTAATGATTACAGACAACGATACGTAAGCCTTTCTTTTTCGTTCGAGATTCTCTTTTATGTATGTTAGGGTTTTGGGTTATTTACTTGCTTTTTATATTTTGATTGAAAATTCTCATTAAATTTTTTAATGATCATATGTCTAACTTATAAGGGTTTTGGATTTTTACTCGCCTTTTTGTATTCTCTAACCTGGGTTGCACCAATACTTCTTGGGCTCCCCGTATCGTGTGTCCCTGTGTGGCTTCTATCTTACTATAAACTAGGAAACAGCTGAGAACTAAAGGTCACCTACCTCTAAGGAAGCTTATAGTCGAAAACATGCATGTGCTAGCAGAAATACACTTGTGCAATTGTAAACAAGTGCAAAACAAATACAGTTGTGTGGTTTTCTCGTTTACATTTCTATATATATCTTAAAAATTGATGGTAGTTCAATTTATACTGTTGTGTCCCGTATTATAGTTTTTGAGAACTGTCGTATTGGACACGCGGACACGCCGCTGTGTCGGACACCCGTGGTGTATTATAGTTATTCTAAATCTTATAATTTTCAAGGAGAATTTGAATTTAGATTTCTGATTTTTGTAGGTGAAGCGCAAAGAGCACTTTTACCACCTATGGAATTCCATGCTTGTTGAAAGTGTATTTGAAGAGTTAAGCAAACATGGTTTTTTTAAGCGGATGTTGTTGGGGAGAAAACTGAAGATGTTGATCAGATTGTCCATTCTTTACATGACCCTGTCGGAGAGTCAACGAAAGAGATTGATGGCAAGAGGCATTTGTACCAGAAAACTTGTTACCAGTCAAACCTGTGAGAGTTTAGTCAATGAAAATTGAAGAAAAAGAGGAAACCATCTAATATCAGAGAAGTAAAATCTACGGCTACCCATCTGAAGAACTAGATTTGAAGCGCTCGGAAGCAGAGGCTAAGGATGTTACTAACACAAGAAGTAAGAAGAAAAGGTCAACTAATAAAGATTTTATGATGGTGGAATTGCCTTGTCAAAATTCAGGAGCTGGAAAGGATAACATCACAAGAGATGTGGCTACTGTAACGTCAAAGTCTGAAGAAGATTTAGTTGTGGATCATCCTAGTCTTGAAACTAAGAAAGCAGGTATAAGCTTGCCTTCAACTGGAAAGTCAAAAGTAGCAACTATCGTTGCTATATTTTCATGCCTGGAGAAGGCATCTAAGGACCGTGGGATAGGTGACAACTCCGTGGACATGGAATCTTTTAAGACTAAAAAGTCTAGCTCAGAAAATTACGAAGAACCACCAAAGGAACAAAATGATGTTATTTCAAGGGATCTCAAACTTCAACCTGTGAAAACAAGAAACATGAGAAACCCCCGCTAAAAAAGGTGACAAGATCAAGAACGGGGAAGACAACACTGTCTGAGGAAGTCTAGCTCAGTTTCTCATGTTTCTTGTTTTCACCGGTTGAGGTACTTTAGATCCTTTGAGATAACATCATTTTGTTCCTTTGGTGGTTCTTCGTAATTTTTTGAGCTAGACTTTTCAGTCTTCAAAGACTCCATGTTCACGGAGTTGTCACCTATCCCACAATCCTTAGATGCCTTCTCAAGGCATGAATATGTAGCAACGATAGTTTTTACTTTTGACTTTCCAGTTGAAGGCCCTGTTTTCTTAGTTTCAAGACTAGGATGATCCACAACTAAATCTTCTTCAGACTTTGATGTTACAGGAACCACATCTCTTGTGCTGTCATCCTTTCCAGCTCCTGGATTTGACAAGACAGTTTCACCATCAAAAATCTTAGTTGACCTTTTCTCCTAACTTCTTGTGTTAGTAACATCCTTAGCCTCTGTATCTAGATAAGCTTCCAATAGCTTACGCTTCAAATCTAGTTCTTCAGATGGCGTAACTGTAGATTTTACTTCTTCGATACCGGCCAGTTTCCTCTCTTTTTTTGTTCTTTTCATTGACTGAACTCTCCACAGGTTTGACTGGTATCTAGTTTTCTGGTACAAATGCTTCTTTAGGCAAGTTTTCAGGTTTGACTGGTAGCACAAAAAAAAAGACCCCAAATCTTCTGTTGATGAGGGTGAAGGCATTGATTACAGTGAGCACTTTTTGCCTAAAGATCATAAAGTTGTGTAGACGGCCAAATATTGGAATTCTCATCAGGACCTCTCTGGCCAGCATATATGGTTCGGCTTTTAAGCACTTCTCACATTGGGCATTCTAGTTTAAGGATGTATTATCAATCTCTTTTTTTGTAATTGATGTCAGGGTTGGTGACTATAATGAGTTTGCTTCTCTATGAATTGTACATTCTGTGCTTCCAACTTTGCTTTTCCCCGGAGATTTTTACAAAAAAAAATAAAAATCAACACCTTTGCCTGCTATTTCTAGCCTACTTTTTGTTGTCTTGCCTTGTTTAGTAGGCTACCAATAACTGGAACCAAGAATTTATATACCAGACAAATAAACAAACAATAGGAACTAGAACAAACTACAACAATAGTTATCCAGGATGTATTACTTGCTGTAAAGATTAATCTCCAAATATGAAAAACTTGTTTCAAATTAATTGTTTATTTCAAAAACTAAGCGAAATTGCGACTCTATCGGTATCACTGACAACATAAATTACACACTGTAACACAATGTTGTGACCACTGTAAAACTAATGAAAAGTTCAAATGTGATGCAAAAACGTGCAAGGAAAAAAGAAGAAGGTATAATGGGAGTGGAGCAGCCGAGCAGGCATACTACGTGATTTAGTTTGAGCAAAAGCTAGCAAATCCTAATGTTGTAGCCGGATATTGCCAATTTGCATAACTCTGGTGGGCTTGCCGCCTCACATTAAATTGCTTGAATAGAATACATCATTATGTTACATTTACAGAGCATACAAAAGAAGATTACATTAAGAATGTCAAAAATGTGCACTTTAAGTTGCATCGATCACTCAGTACTGCCCGACAACTCTCCTGAGAATGCACTTCCACCGCCGGATGCCGATCCAGTTTGTGAACTGGTTACTCCTCGAGCTTTCTGCATTTGTCTAATCTTGAAAAGATCCCTTGGAAGTGGTCGACTTTGGGTTAAGGTTTCATCTTCTTGTTGCCCTGAAAATAACAAAGATGCCGTACAAAAGTTAAACCTCAAAAAGTTTGAGCGACTTCTCTTGATCCCGTCATCATTGACTGCCAGAGGATTGTGCCCCGTGCCAACAAAAATAGGCAGTAGTGAAAGAAAAAAAGACGAACAAAAAACAAGTTTGAACTACTGTGGTATGATTTTAACTGCATCTATTTTTTTTAATATTATCTTCCTTTTCTAAGCTGCTGCTGTTATTAGAGAACCAATCAGCTTAGCCTCTATTGGGTTTCACTCCACTTTTGTTTTTCTACTCAAATTGATAATTCAAATGCTGCACAATAAGCTAAAGAAGTAAAGGATGCAAGAGAACAACACATACTATCCATGTCTTTTCTCTTTCCTCCTGAATGACCTTCTCTAGTTGATTTGAAAGGCGCACCACCTGGGTTGGGGCGTGACTTATTCGCACCAGAAAGATCACTCGTGTTAGGAGCAGGAGCTGATGACATTTGCTGATGGGGATTTCCTAATTTCGCTGTCTGTACAGGAGCAACATTACTCTGCAATAATATCGATAAAACTATGTCCACATCTGGCGAAGGCCCTGTCATTGCAACACATTAACAGCCATGTTAAGCTAGGTGGATAGCAATATAAGGAACATGTGACAGCATATGTTAACATATCTCCCTTTTATCTATTATATCAAGTCTTCTTTGAATTTAAACAACTTCAACACAGTGCAACAGTATGAATCATGGGTTTCATGCTATGGCCTGAATCACATTAGCATTGTCATATCCCTTACAATATGGGGTCAAATAGACCCTTAGAACACTAGAGCTAAAAAACACAACTCCCAAAATAACAACATACTCAAAGATTTCTAGAGATGCACTCTTAGATGGATTTAAAAAATATCTGAAGGCGGGCACAGCACAGGAAATCTTCAATCACGTCAAAGTAAAATGGTCATATTTGATGGATGGAAAAAGAAGATATTTAAGAAGTACCATCAACAGAGGGCAAGTGTGTTACAAATGCTACCAAAGCCGGAGGCAGCACTTTCAAAATGTCATTAAGTGCTTTTGTTGTTCCAGTCCCACCAGCTAAAGGGGCGGCAGGAGCAGGTATTACCGAGTTCGAAGCAGCTGGCAGTCCAGGTACCGTAGTGTTAGGAAGCAATGCAGCACCTGTATTCAAATGCAACAACTTGTTAGGCATGCCAAATATAAATATACTGATACATAACAGCAATGCCAAACTTATATGATTTGGTGACGAATATATACTTATTTCAACATTGGTACAAAGATATCGTTGTTCGAACTTTGAGAGAGCATTTTCAATAAGGCATGTGTTTAGATCATTTCCATAACCATAATTTTGAAAGTAAATATCTGGTTGTGTACCTTGTTTTTGCCTGGGGTCATAAATAATCATCCGAGAAGTATCTGGATAAATAACTTTAGCAGATGTGGTAGATGTTTTTGCATTATTTGGGTGTCCAGCTGAACCCTTTTCTGCACCTAAAAAGAGCATAACATGTTTAAAATACTAAAATTTGACACATATGATACCGTAGAAGGTAAGGGAGATGATGGTACCTAGAGAGCCAACTCCATTTAATAGAATTGACTTTTCGGCCTTCTTATTAATGTTTTTCACAAGCCACTGCAAAGGTTAAATCAACCGGTTGAAAACTCAGCCTTGAGAGAACCATAGAAATGAAGCTAGCCAAAAAACAAGACAAGGAAAGATAAAAAGCTGCACAGAATTTTCAATGAGCAACTCGACTTGTTTTAATAACCTCAGTTATTTTACAGGAAAGCAACTCGAGTAACAGAAAAATATATAACATCAATCAGCAAGAGCAGTTACCAGACACAAACCAATAATGTACCTCTTGACGTGCCAAATAATCCAGGTCTTTAGATGAGCACGGCCAAAGATCCATAAAACTGTACCTTGACACAACATCATGCAAAGAACTCTCGAATGCCGAGGATCCGTCTTCACCTGTTCTAGAAAGAGCTTCTTTCCTCCTTTGCTCTACCTGAATCGATAAAAAGTGGGTGAGACTAGCACAAAGCCAACACTTCAAGCAGCGGAACTCATCATAACTAAGGACTTTAAATCATTATAATCAGCCAAAGACTGTAAACAATTTGGTGCCAATTATATGCAAGTTTTGAAAATTACTTATTACTTCGGTTTTGAATCACTCAGTTGAACAACTGAGTTTGGACCAAAACAAGTCGAAAAGGCCAATGCATGAATAGCTAATGAAAAAAAATTGCGGATTGATACCAACAAATTGTAGTAGGGCTAAGCTAAAATGGATGAGAAGGAGGCAAACCTTCAACATACTAGCCAGATCGCCGTATGTTTGCTCAAACTGGGTAAACCGCTTCCAGACCTGCAATAAACAGAACGACGAGAACATATGAAGAACTAGCACTGACCCACAAATACAAGTTCAAGGTGAATGAAGTAGTCTTTTGACCTGCGCCCAGTAACATGTTACAGATGAAAAATAAAGGGAGTTCATCACAAAAGAACATCCAAAAGGTCCACAGTTAAACTTAAGGATCATACCTCTACAGATTCCTCTGGTGGGAGCGAATTCAACGCCCTCTCAAATAAAGCACGAATATTCCTATCATCATTTAAACGGCACAAGAAATCTGCATATCTGTAACCTCATGTTAGGAAATAGATTTTGTGGATGCTATGATAGCTATCGCGTAAGATGTGCCGGTGGACATAATACGAGGTGCCACCAACAAAAAAACAAACGAAATAGAGGACACCTGCGATTCCATCGACTTCTCACTAAAGGCAAGGAAAAGTATATCTAACTTACTCAAGAATGTATCCAGGCTCATGCATAAATCTTTTCAAACCAGCTTCAAAGACATTGTGCGCCACCTGCAGCAACACAAAATGAAAGTCAATGGGGCCTCTAAAGAACATCTCTTTTACTCGCTTAATAGAAAAAATTGTTCAAAGACACAACAATATCCCTTATTTAATTGAACGTAACGTTTAATCCATGATATAACAGAGCTAAAGTGCGAGAAATGACTAGTCTGCTCCAACAGTGTATTAGCTCAAGGGTCTAACAACAAAGATTCATCCACGTCATAATAAATTTCATATAAAACTAAAGGGGCATCCTTCCCCACTCCATGAAGTTAATTTATATAGCCTAGTTGTATGGGTCACACCTATGACGTACAGTAAATTTTTGGCATTATGGAGGTAAAGAATGTTTTCCATATTGTACTTCGCCACCTTAAAAAATAGATAAATCTTCCCCTCTCCCGCTTCTTTCTTGCACACATTCTCAGCTTAGGCTACTAATTACGAGTGTATCAGCTAAATAGTGCTCCAGAAACAAGTTGGTATGCACCGGCTTGTACATACTCCTCGTGGGGTTTGATATAAGTTGCAGTTTTAATGATATCCATTTAGACTGGAACAGCACAGGACTGTCACCCATTATATATATGCTACGAAACCCAGCACTACATTTAGACAGAAAGAGGTTGTTTCTGGTGTAATAACTGAAAGCAATATTTGCAGAAACAAGATAAGGGTAGTAGCAAATTCAAATGCCAAATGACCTTTGGATCCTTGTCCAGACAAAACGCCATCATTGCATAAGCAACAAAGACATGATACGTGCAGTTTGGAGATTTACGAGCATCTAAGAAATATTTGCGAGCTGCTTCAACTCCTTCAGTTCTTCTCAGAAAACGGATAAACTGTAACACAAAGCAATAAACACGAGGTGAGCATTGCAAAAAGTAGAATAACCAAGATATGTCGCCACCAGTTAAGAAAGTCAAATGCCGCTTACTTGTATGTGTGCCAATGCACTTGCATTGACCCCATCCCCTAATAGGCTCTCATATACTTTCTTAGCAGGCTGCATAAAGTAGAACTCACATCAAAGAGGCAAATACCAGAGGACTAAGCAGAAAAATAAATGTAGCATGTCAGACTCTCTCTGCACCTGAATTGCTCCGCGGGATTCCTCCAGTTCAGCATAGGCATATCTCAGAACTTCAGAATCTAGCAAAAGAGAAGCAAATATGAGGTACTTCAGACTTTCCACATACTTAAGATCCTCTACATTAATTAATGTATGGGGTCTGACTTTGATACTAGCAACAAAGCAAATAAAATACATGTAAGAAAGAAGCAATGAAAGAGTAAATACCAGGTAAAGCTTTCAAAGCCTTCTGATATACTTTGATAGCAAGATCTATAGAACCATTTTTTGCATGCCATGTAGCATAGTCAAACCATATGTCCGGATAATGATATAGATACATTAGACACTGCATGGCGAATGAGAACTCCCTTGTAAATAATACATTGAGAAAAGACAAATTACTCAAACAAAAAGAGAAAGTTGAAATATGTAAGGTTATATCTCATGGAGGCTAATCTCTTTAATCTCATTGAACTAAATGGTTACCAAACTTTGCAAAAGCTAAAATAACAAATACGGAAGAAAAGAAAATATTTTGTGGCGGCCAGAGATGGATAAACCATTAATATCAACAACAACAAGAAAAGAAAAATCCAAGACATTTTCATCATCATTGTCATAATGTGTCTACTGTCGAGGACTGCTATGAGAAAATAAAGTTTAACACAACAATCGAGGACGCAACCTTCATACTAAGTACTAAAGAGAAGGGGGGATTCGGCCATAAGACTACGTGGAGCTTCAGTTTCTATTAAAATGTCTTAAAGGGTATACTGATCCACAGAAGATCACCCTAAACAAGAAAAGGAAACCTAGAGACATCTAAACACCTTTCAAAAAATTGATGTATTCTGCACACTCACAGACTTGAGTGTATAATAAAGAAAAAATGCAATGCCGAATGACATGCCATTCAGTAGTTAAATCGTACAGAAATGCAAACCAAGTAGAACACAGTCGCACACCACCACAACCCGACATGCGTACCTGCTCATAGGTGAGGGTAATTCGACTATTAGAGGATACACTATCTATCCTTTGTGGGTTCCCTCTGAAAAGATAGTAAACACAGTTAATTAAATTTCAGATAATCTAAAGAGAGTATCAGATTAGAAAATCAATCCAGAACTTGCATTCATAATCCTTTCTCAGAAGTGAATGAGATTCTTCCAATTTAAGAGAAATTAGACATCATACAGGAGGGAAAAATATACATGAGATATAGAATTAGCCATAGGAAAGTCAAGTTATTTAGCGCAACACCCTAACTTTATTGCTGAGTGAGAACATATAGTGGTGCAGTTTCTTACTTTTCGAAGGCCAAAAACCTTTTCCACGCCATGCATTGCTGCTCTTCCTGTGATAGGAGAAGAAACAATTAATTTCACGGCTACTCATCACGAACAACTTGTAAAGCAGTTTGCATCCAATCTACAAAGTCGCTTCAGCTTATTAAATCATCCTCCTAGAGAAGTGAGTTACCGAAAGCAAAAGCGAATAGAATGGTATGCCTGATATTCCTACAATTCCTGAGCTGAAGGAAGTTGCAAGATTTTTGACATCCAGATTCAGGTTTGATTCAAAAACTTCCCATGGTTTACCGAGCTCCACTGTAGCCAATTTGGCAAAGTAGACATCCTCGAACAAAGCTATCAAGGATGTCAAGATTCATGAACAGTCACATCCTTAACTTCTATTGCACCCACTCATGCATTACAACGCGGAAAACTCACAAAGACAAAATAAAAATACTGGAATCGAAGGACTCAACACATTAAGATAAAGAACCATATGCAAGACATTATTAAGGTGGAAGAAAAGAAGAAGAAAAAATCCGTGAATGTGAGTTCTAACTCTATCACTATAGATAACACAACTATGATTTTCAGTAACAGAGACAAAGTTAGTATGATATTTGCAGTCATAGAATCAAATTGTAAACGTTTCAACATTTCATGATTGTAAAAAAACACTTTACAGGGAAACAGACAAATAATCTACCTTGTAGGATCCAGAGGGGGGTACAGCAAGCATATTCCAATCAATGTCATCAACATATTTCTTTCGTTCTCTATAGACGGCCCTGGCACTGTTGTACTTCGGTTGGTATTCAGACACCAACCCTTTTGCCTGCAATATCAAACAAGTTGTATGATATTTAATACCATCTGGTATATCATTATTGGTAGTAGAAAAGTATGCCATGTGACTATAAGGATTCTGTAGAGACGTGCTGAAAAATAATTACAGAATCCAGATGGCAATTGGTAAAGCAAGATAACACGTAGACCCTTCCTATTTCATAGGCATAACTAAAAGAACCTCCTAACTGTTGGGACACTGATCCTACATCTCGAAATCAGATCAAAGAATTACCAGTGCACGGCTAACGGTATTCTCAAAATTTTCATAATCCTTCCACAGCTGTTCCACATGATGAGTAGGTGTAATGATAGCCTTTTGGTACACTTTCCTTATTGTAGTCATACGATGAGACTCTTCCTGTGGATTTGTAGCCTGCAAGAGAATCTTATAAAAGCTGTAAGAAAAGAAAGGAGAATCTGTTTGAATCACATACTAGCTCAGCACTAAAAACCTATAAGCAAATAAGATTCAGTATATACAGATAAAAAGGTATAACACACCGGCAATGACTTCAAAAACGTGATGTATTCCATCCATACGGGCCCAGATGCAATGTCAGACCCTGATTGAACAAGAGCGGGAGTTCAGATAACTATGCACTACTAAATTGAACTGTCTACCAGAAAAATAACCATAGCTTGAGCATAGGGCACAACCCAGATTCGACAAGGATGTAGAAAGTTACATAATACCCTTACTATAAAAGAACCAGAGGTTGATGAGCATGTTAAATCTACATTCGATTCTTTTTAGTTGAAACTAATACTTTTAAAGCACTTAATGCAGTCACTAGGGAAAGAAACACAAGGATCTCAACTCCATCTCCCAAAATTCCTACACAACCAACATCCTGACAAAATGCTGCTGGAAAACTTCTACAAGGTCTACAATTTCGAAAGGGATTCTAGTACTGTTGCATATATTCATCATCACTTCCTCAGAAGGTACCACGAGGTATTCTATAAAGCAGAATGAATACTCAGCCAAATATGATCGAGTTAATGGCAATTTCGGACGGATATGTGGTGCTAATATGCAGTCAAATGACATCTAAAGTTCTAGGTGGTGTCCCAGTATTTCACGTGATAACCTTTGATGCAAGCAGAAACTGCAAGTTCTGAGAAGGAACCACAGTAAAATGGGTTGGCATCGACAAGCGATGATGTTTCTTGCTTTTTCTTGTCATCATATGTTTTGTTCACATCAACATATTTATAATTACTGTGGCAAAAGAAAAAATATGGGACAAAAATACAACCCTTCAACAGAAAGCAGCAACCTTTCTCTTACCAACGTAATTAAGCATAAACTCAAAAGCTTTCTTAGTCTCTTCCTGTCCCTCTGCTCCCTTCTTGTCATTGACTTTCCTTATAAAACGAATATAGCATCGCCTACACATCCAAAGTGAGCAAAAAAGTAAGTAGAGGCTGTTTAATGCTGAAAAAAGTAAGTAAAGTATATATCACTATCCATTCCGCTAAATACAGATCCACAGACATTCTTTTTCTTCTTTTTGCAACACTGGAACAAGTGAGCAGTCCAAATATTATATACAAATCTACTAAAATTTCTTTTCCTTCTTTTTGCAATAGGAGAACAAGTGGGCATCCCAAATATTTACCAGAGAGCAATTTGTCGACAGTCAAATAAACAACGACTGAATATCTGTTTTATGGCATCGTCATTATTTACAATCATGTGTGCCTCCACATACTGCTTCCAATATTTAGCCTGCAAAAGACAAACAATTAGATACATTCCCTCAGCTATGCAATAAATTTTGCATCATTGGAGCGAATAACGAAACTGGGTTGTCATTTGGAAAGTTGAAACTCACACAAACGTTAATTTAGCCGTTTACTAGAGTAACTCTTCAGACAAAACAGGGAAAACAAATGCAACAGTCTTTTAAATCATTGGTTTCAAGGTAATGATTTGACAATCAAGGAACTTACAGCTGTAGGAAATGTTGAGAGAAGTTGTTCATATAATTGCACAGCTTCAGTTATGGGCAAGCCCTACATAAATTACCCAATTACTCCACATCAACAATAACGCAATACTTCACAATGTGGAATTATGCAAAACAAAACAAAAAAAATCGAATACGAATATGAGTTACTCACCAGAGCTTCGCTTGCTAGAATTTCTGAGGCTTCTACATTGTACTTATCAACCAATAAAACATCTCTGGCTTTTTTTTCCTGTAACAAATCAAACCCACCCAAAAAAAATCAATTCTTTTTTCTTCTACATATGATTTAATTGAATAAGTGTAGAATATAATTAAACTCAATGTGTAAATTAAAACCTTAGTTTCAGATCCACTTTGATTTTCAACTTTAATTCCTCTTTCATCTGCCATAGTCTATCTCTATCGCTACTGAGTTTAATAGTTTACTCTATGTTAGGGTTTCCACTGTTTGTTAATTGAGACTAGTGCCCCAAATTTTAGTCTCTATTCGCGAGAGATATTTGCGTAAGGATTTCTCCCGCGAAAATTAATCGCATGGGTTTAAAAGTGGAAGAAGATACTAGTAGGGAGAGATTAGATCGACTGACTGCCCTAGAATAGCAGTTAGTAAAGGCCGTGTGCCGGAACAAAATTACACACAACACAAGAAGGTCGTGTGGTAATTCATACTGTTTATTACTCCCCTCGTTTTAGAAAGATTTGTTTCCTGTCGGGATTACACGTAAAACAAGTTAATCTTTTTATAAAAAAGAAAAACATTTTTACATTAAAATACGTTAACAAGGATTATGTCATGATAACTATGTACAAACATACAAAAAGAAGGTAATAATTGGAAGGATTATCTGAATTTGAGCTATAAAATTGTGATGAATGTCAAACATTTATTGAAGTATGTTAACTTTAATAATACAGTTATAGAATTGCCTATATACGAGAAAAGTATAAGTTTTGTGTATTGGAGGACGTACTGGAACACCAACAAACTAATACTCTTTAACTCAGTTTGTAGTAATAATGATAAAGAGTATATGGGGTCGTATATGTTAGTGGTACTAGATTTTCACCCACGCGATGCGCGGGTATGTTTTTCGCTCATGAAACATTGGATCCATGAAAAATAAAAAATACAAACTCTAAAGACGTCACTGTTTGCCGCATTAGCGCCCAACGGTTTGCCGGAGGAAGGAGCAATTGGATCACGAACGGATATGCGAATATGATGGCTCAATATCAAAAGTGAAACTTTTCCGAGCCAAATGGTTACACAGAAAACTTGATTCAACTTCACCTTCAAAACATTTGCTTGATCAACAGCTTGACTTTATACACTGGGCCACGGTTTTCACCCTGGGTTAGCTTTAGCTCAATTTTTCTTTTGTAATTTCAATCCAGGATACTAACCACATAATGCATTTCTTGTATGTCAACATAAAGTCCATGATTGGTGGAATTTTGCAAACCCCCTCCATTGTGGTGAGTTCTTAGTTTCTAGGATTTTATTTATTTTTAATCAGCAAAACGATAATTAAATAAGTAAAATAATGAAAGAGTTACGAACCCGAAACGCTACATTAGTGATACAGTAGGACCCGAGAACCGAATGATCAGTGTTAATATATGGGCCAATTACAGAATGGTCATACTTTTTGTAATTCGGTCACAAAATGATCATACTTTGTAATTCATTTACAAAATGGTCTTTTTCCATCCGATTTAACACTTTTGAATAAAACGGTGTTATCTTTTCCAAATATACCCTCCCCCAACTACCCTTCCTAGTTAACTAATTGGTTGAAGTGGTGGTGATGAAGCGGTGGTGGTGTTGGTGGAAGCTTAAGAATACCTGCTAAACCCCGGAGGGGAAGCGGTGAACTCTTTGGGTGAATGCGGTGTAACGAACCTGAATGTGGTTTTACGATCCTGAATGCGGTATAACGATATGTAAGCGGCACCACCACCACCAACAAATAGCACCATCGTCAAAAAAATTTATAATGATGGCAAAAGTTAAAAATGTGTGTGGAAGGATAATAAGAAGGACATATAGATAATTTCATTAACATATTTAACTGTGAGTCACCACTTAACTCCCTTTTTAACGGAAGTATGATCATTTTGTTAATAGTTTGTAACAGTAGGATGCTTTTGTGAATCGGGTCCTAATACTAGGTGATGTGACTCAATAATGTTGTAGTAAAAAGGTTCGTTGAGACTTGTGAAAGCAAAAGAATTTAGACTTAAAAATTAAAGAAAACTTAACTCAAAATTTGATTTCAAGATATGAGAAAATAACCAAGACACTGATTCCACTATTACACATGAATGAATGATGGTAAATAACCCAAAACTCTAATTATCTTTAAGTCCCTTATTTTCTTAACTCACAAATAATCAGGCAAATTCTCAAAAATTAATTGTATCCCCTAAGCATAGATTATCTAATCAAAGCATAACCTATCTAATTGAATCACAACTAATGAAGAAAATTATGCAAACAATTAAAAACTCTGCAAAAGCAGTGATTGAGTGAATTATAATTAAATATTAGAAAAAATATAATAGTTACCAAATTATTCATGCGTAAATAGCTTCCTCATTGCCTTGGTTGTGAGAGAATTAGCACATCATCATGTTGGAAACACGCTCGAAATTCATTATTATTGCTCAAAAATGGTTTACAAATGATGAAAAGGGAGAAATATAATGAAAACCAGGTTTGTAACAGTTATATGTGTTACAAACCAGAACGACCCACAGTACGTGTCGCTGATACTGTAGCAAATAAGTCTGCCTCTGATGTACGACCCTCGGCTGTGAGTCGTTATCACTGTAAAAAAACAACTGTCTTTGCTGGTCTGTTCTTCGTGTTCTTCAGTTATGCAGCAGCAGAAATGGTGACTCTCTGCAACTTCAATTTCTCGCCTCTGTGATGTTCTAAATCCTCCCAATTCTCTCCGACCCAAGTTCGTTGGTTCCGACGACCATACCAGGATTATTTAGTCCATTCAAGTCCAGACCAACGAATTTCTCCGATTAAATCTCCTCAGAGATTTCCCAGAGATCGAACCCTAAAATATGTTCTTCGCTGCAACTATTCCCGCCAAAATCTGAAATTCAAATTAAGAAGATGACCTCCCCTTATCCTATACGAGTCTGCCAGTAGTAGTATCCCTGAAAATGGGTTACGCCTTAGTAATTGAGGTGCCCCTTAACCAACACTGAGAGTCCGAATAACAAGTGTCTTGCGGACGCCTTAACCACCTTTTCGAGCCGAATTTTCCAAAAATGTTTTATTCCCAAAAATGCCTACAAACACATAAAATATCAAAATTAGTACAAAAACGAGTGCTAACAATACGAAACATTGAGGACAAAATAGACACATAAATGCGTCTATCATTAGGACTGTTTTGTACATTTTCCTTAATATAAATCCTTGAACGCTTTTATCTCCTTGTCAAAAATTACATTAATTGAGATGATGGAAAATTCCATACAGATTTTTTAACTTACTTAAATGAAGAACCTTAAATTATGAATTGAACCACACAATAAAGAATAGTAAAACAACTTCTCCTCAGTGTCTGGACGTTAGAGTGCATCGATACAACAAATCCAAAAACTACAGAATAACTAAACTATGGATCTCGAAATCTCATAAAAGAGTCATAACACTTGAAAGTATCTTTATGGTTTTAATTCAGACTAACCAGCAAAGTTTTTAGCTTCCACGTCCAATTTCCAAGGAGAAAAGAAACCAGGTATGTTACACCATCAAGATAGAGAGATTTAGCATCATCCTTGCTCACTAAAGCTATATTTGTTTAACAATGATCAAAAAATAAAACCACCATATTTAGAGATCTGTAACATCTTCCCAAAGTATTTATGACACGTTATCCTGCGCTACTTCATTCTCGATTCTTAGAACCGCAGTTTGTTTTGCTGATGCACTGACCCTGACACTGTTCAAAGGATACATAGAAATTGGTTAACGTGTTCACTTGCTTATGATGTCTGCATAACATGGTCATTTCGGTACATCTGGTACATCATGCAGTAAGTATTTAGACTAAATTTTAAATCATATATGTCAAGATAAGCAAGTGGTGCAATGATGCATGAAAGGTAACATTGCATGCCGTTGCATTGATGAAATACCCTGCACAACCTTTAGGAACTCTATAGATGCGCATTCTTAGTGCAGCACAATCGACTGTCTTCATAGTAGGTGTTGAACATTTACCTAAAGCTCGAGGGACTTCGGGTTATAATTTATCCCGCCGGGAGTTGGGCTACCATTTACACCGTAAGGAGTTATCCTGAATCCATTCAGAATGACGTCGAAAAGGCACCTTTTTCTTAATTATGAAACGCACATGTTCCAAAATAACTAATACACCTGCATCAGTGATCGCAGTCGTATGCGTCAAAAATAATTTCACTTTCTCAATCTACTAAATATAAATATAGTATGTGGTAAGAAAGAGTTCGTTCCCACAGAGAGGCTTTTGTTGTTATAAAATTTTAGTTTCTTAGTAACCAAGGAGGATTTTGTTTTAGCAAAGAAATAAAAGTAATTGAAAGCAATAAAATAATTTGAATAATCAATAAGGAGAAAATATTGGTCACGGGATAGTATCATTCACAAACATGTATTTTCATCAATGACTAGAATTGATAATTTAATCTCTCATTTACTAAAAGTCCTAGGATACCTTGATCGCAATTATATCCCGCTAATTCCCTGATTTCATCACAACCACATTAAAAGATGCATATGTGAATTCTTCCTAGAAGGCAACCTAAAGTGTAAAAGCACAATTAAGTTTAACTACCTAAAAGCTTTAAGTTTTATGGAATAAGACTAATCAAAGCAAATGGACGTGTAAAAGCACTAATTCATTTTAACAAAGGTTATGATTCATATGCAATTAAAGAGATGTATCACTACAGGTAATAACGGCACTATGCTACTTGCAATCAGGAATTAACAACTTTTTCGTATTGAAAACCCTAATATAGCAATAGATATGAAGACCAACCTAATTGATTCCGGACTCGATCAAACTAGCACTCAAATCATGCAACAATATTATCAATGAATCAAAAACAATAAAGTTAGGACAAAACTAATCCATTGATTTAAATATCATGCTTGAGAAATCAACTTTTATCCCATAACCAATAATAGTATTTAGCTACTCATAGCTTTTGAGTTCATCATAATCATAATCAAAAATGAAATGAAGAAGACAAAAAATAAACGAAAGCAAATCCTAGTCGCTGCTCTCCAAAACTCCAAGTAGAAAATACGTCCTCCAAAGAAAGTAGAAAACTTTCCTTTTTGTAGCTCTTCTTAGGTCAAGTCTTCAAAAGCCCATCACCAAGAAGTCCACCAAGCCCATATAAGAGATATAAGAGAAACACCCACGTAAAAATTCTGCCAAAAATATGTTGTAGGAGAACTGGTGTCGGCGACGGAAATTGGGAAAACATCTCAGGTGACCGGCAAAGTCCACCCGATCACCGGTCAACGAGTCATTTCGGTCGGCCAACTGAGTTAACTCGGGTCAAGCATACCGAGTCAGGTCTAAGTCAGATAGACGAGTTAGATACTAGTCAGACTCAACTGAGTTGAGTGGCCTTGACCTTGGCCTGAGCTATTGCACATGCCAAAACCTGTGATGCGCCAAGATGGCTGTTCACAAGCTCAGTTCTCAGTTTCAACTGCATTACTTCACAGCTGCAAGCCTTCCAGCACCAGTATCATTTTCCATTCTTCCTGCACTTCAGCTGCAACCTTGTATCTTCTCAGCTCAATTGCACCTGAAATTTCCTGTATTCCTCTTCTACTGCTCATGGCAACTGCTAACATCACCGGCTCGAGACTGCAACATCAGCACCACCTGCAATACCATTAGTTGCTCAAACCCATTGTAACAACCAACTCCACAACTGCAACCATTCATTCCATTTCAGCTGCAGCCCTATCAAACAACAATCTGCTTACTCAATACTACCTGAACCACACATCAACAACTCCAGATAACAACATCACTGCATCAGTCCCTGTAAATCAATCCAACTTTTCCATCTCAGTCTTACCACCTGCAGCTTCAACTCCAACTGCACCTAGCCTGCACCTGAACTGCATCATCTGCCGCAGCACTACGTCATTCCTTTAGCTTCAGTTCAGCTGCAGTACCCCTAACAGCTGCTCATTCAACCACAACACAGCAGCATCCACCTAATTCACCTTGTTCTTCTCTGTATCAAAACTCAGTACCAACTCCTGCAATGCATAATTACTCGCAGCTTCATGCATACACAGACCAACACACATCCCCTTCAGTTGCGGCATCTCATTTTGTAGCTTTAAACCCATTATAACTGCAGCTGCAACACCATGGGCAGCTTCATTTCCAACAGTACTTCTCAGACTCAGGCCATACTATTTTGCAGCTCACCTACAACTCCAGTGTGTTGTCACAAATGCCGCACTCTGCACCTGCAATTGCTTACCACTTTCAAGTTCCTAAACAAACATCTATACAGCATCATCACCTCAGTTAAGACCCCTCTCCTGCATCTCATATAAGCACATACCAGCAAGACCTCCATCTAACATCATCAATCCCATTCATTGCAACATTCTTTGCTCACTGCAGCATCCATGTCCCTGCACATTGCTTACAGCTGTGCTGCAAAAGAAAAGCTATGTTCCTCCAAGCATCAACTCCAGCTGCTTCTTGGCTCAAATCTTGCACTTCACCTGCACTTCCCAACTACATCTGTGGCTTCATATCCTGTAATCTCAGTTCACCAGAATCACCATCTCTGCCTTAGCATAAATTCCATCTGCAATTTGAGCTACAGCCACTCTAACTGTCACAACCAATGCCTCAACTTCACCATAAGCTTCTCCTCTAGCTTTCTATTTCTCTTCTCAGCTGCCATATCACACACAGCACATTCATGTGGCAGCTGAACCATCTCCATTACAGTTCAATCCTGCAACCTTTCTTGTCCACAATTCAATCATGTCAGCAACAACACCATGTCCTCTTCATCATCTCAACAATCGAACCATGGCAACAGCTTACTCCATTTCTTCACAGAACAGCAGTCATACACCAGATCCTCTTCCTTCTCTCGATTCAAATTCAGTTTCAAACCCCAATTTACATTACCGCTTGTATCACCAGATTCATTTTCTCACTGTTCAATCGAAACCCATCTCTCCAATTGATTGTAAACCTTCAATTTAATGTCTAAATCGAACCCCTAATTCAATTTCTTCTTCGTCTCATCACAGCAGCAGATCCCTTTTTTTATTCATCTTCTCTGAACAACACCCATCTCACAGCAATAACAGTCAAATACCCACCTTGTTAATCCTATTTCCTGCCACAAAACCCATCTTCAACACCGTGAATTTCTCTTCTCTTTTCTTTCTGACTTCTCGATCTCTCTGTACTGAAATCACATCAATTCTTCAAACCCTAATTACCCTTCACAGGAAGTCAATCAGCCTGCACCACCTTATCTAATCACTCAAACATCATCGGAACTCGATCTTCTCTCAAATTCCTCGATCGACTCTCTCATGAAGTCTCGATTTATCTTTCTCTTCAGTTCTGGTGCCGCCATGGCTCTCTCTATCAGATGGGAAATAAAAAAACCAATGATTTGTTTATCTCTGAATTTCAGGTTTTGTGTAGGAAAAGGAATTGATACATCCACCCAGGTGGAATAGATAAGGACTGCCCAGATTTCCTTTGCCCTGTCAGCTCCAAGGAACCGACCACCTATTTGCTTTCTTGCACAACTATCAGTTGAGGAGGACTGACAGTTTATTCTTCACCTCCTTTTTGCGCAACTCAGGCGGCTCCAAGTGTCGCCTGGGAATCGATCTTTTTGCCATTTCCGCTCCAAATGGACGTTTTCACCTTCTTTTGCTCCCAAGGACTCCATTGCACCTAATAACTCAAATGCAAACATAAGATACATATTTTACAAGAAAACTCGCAAAGAAAGCATAAACTATAGATAAATATCTGGGTGTTTACAACACCTATCAAATTCCCCCACACTTAGACTTTGCTAGTCCTCGAGCAAATTAAACAAAACTTATTCTAAAGGATACATACAACTCCATCTCGTGAGGGTTTACTAGAGATATACCCACAAAACGTACAATTCCAACTTACTAGTTCTCCGTAACCCAAATAACGAGAAATATGTAAAAAGCAGGTCCGATTACGCCTATTCCTAATCCTAAATGGAATGTAACGACGCAGAGATCCATATGTAAACATAGTATCTATTTACATACGCTCGAATGCCCCCTTCTCATAATGAGAATGTACAAAATATATGCCGATTACGAAAACAACTTTTTTGATAGGTACACTTTCTCTTTGGGGTATTCCACCTCATCCAACGCGCTAAGAAGACATAGAAATTCTGCACACTAGTCATAAGAAGTTAGACACATAAATGAACACAATCTCATCCTTAAAAGTTGAGAGAGAAATAACCATCCCTTCTCGAAAGAAATTCGGGTTCGGAGTGATCAAAAGCCTCGACTCTGCCTCACAAGAAAGAGTTTTATGAAGTTGCACTCGATAATAAACAACTTTTTATGGGTCACACATGTGTCCAGGTAGGAGTGAAGAGAGAATCCTGCGACACCTTGAATGGTAGGAAGGTAAAAACCCTCTGAATATCTTTTATTCATTTTGAAAACCCTTTTTTCTAACGATCTCTAAGAAAGGAAATCAACCACTAAACGAAGATGGGAATATGCTTACTTACCTCGTTATCCGTTCGACGTGCAGTTAGCACCACTCTCACATCATCCATAAAAACGTCTTCGGTCTTCAATACTGTCTTCATCTTCGTCCTCGGTCTTCAACTCTTGATGATAAAATCTTGAACTTCGTAGAATCTTGACAATGTAACTCTTTCCTCTAATTCCTTGTTGCTTGGAACTTCATTATGAATATTTCTTCTTCCACTGGCTTTATTGAATATATACAAAACCAAAAACGAACTAAACAAACCAAAATATGATGCAATGAATTTTTTTTTTTGCATAAGATGCAAAATAAATAAAGTAAATACAAAATGAAAACAAACAAAATATTAAAACTAATGATGAACCTAATAAAAAAATGTCTCTTATCTTTTTTTTTTTTTTTACAAGGG